>NW_027464852.1:48200-183200 GCF_043290135.1 Rhipicephalus microplus
GGCAATTGCGCCACGGAGAGTGTCCTGCTCCACTCTCACCACCATCAGAACATATCTTCAAAGCAATCAGCCCAAAGAAAAAAAGCGCCGCACCACCACCGGGTGGGCTCAAACCTCCAACCTTTCGGTTAACAGCTGATCGCGCTAGCCAATGCGCATGCGCCACGGAGACAGTCGTGCTCCACTCTCACCCCCATCACAACGTTTCTTCAGAGCTATCAGCCCAAAGAAAAAGAAGCGCCGCACCGCCACCGGCTGGGCTCGAGCCTGCAACCTTTCAGTTAACAGCCGATCGCGCTAGCCAATTGCGCCACGGAGACAGTCGTGCTCCACTCTCACCACCATCAGAACATCTCTTCAAAGCTATCAGCGCAAAGAAAAGAGCGACACACCACTCCCGGGATGGCTCGAAACTCCAACCTTTCGGTTAACAGCCGATCGCGCTAGCCAATGCGCATGCGCTACGGAGACAGTCGTGCTCCACTCTCACCCCCGTCACAACATTTCTTCAGAGCTATCTGCCCAAAGAAAAAAAAGCGCCGCACCACCGCCTGGGCTCGAGCCTCCAACCTTTCGGTTAACAGCCGATCGCGCTAGCCAATTGCGCCACGAAGACAGTCATGCTCCACTCTCACCACCATCAGAACATATCTTCAAAGCTATCAGCGCAAAGAAAAAAGCGACACACCACTCCCGGGAGGGCTCGAAACTCCAATTTTTCGGTTATCAGCCGAATGTGCTAGCCAATTGCACCACGGAGACAGTCGTGCTCCAATCTCACCACCGTCAGAACATTTCTCCAAAGCTATCAGCGCAAAGAAAAAAGCAGCACACCTTTCCTGGGAGGGCTCAAACCTCCAATTTTTCGGTTAACAGCCGAACGTGCTAGCCAATTGCGCCACGGAGACAGTCGTGTTCCACTCTCACCACCATCAGAACATATCTTCAAAGCTATCAGCGGAAAGAAAAAAGCAACACACCACTCCGGGGAGGGCTGAAACCTCCAATTTTTCAGTTAACAGCCGAACGTGCTAACCAATTGCGCCACGGAGACAGTCGTGCTCCAATCTCACCACCGTCAGAACATGTCTCCAAAGCTATCAGCGCAAAGAAAAAAGCAACACACCACTCCCTCGGGGGCTCAAAACTCCAACTATTTGGTTAACAACCGATCGCGCTAGCCGAATGCGCCCAAGAGACAGTCGTGCTCCACTCTCACCACCGTCAGAACATTTTTTCAGAGCTATCAGCCCAAAGGAAAAAAAGCGCCGCACCACCACCGGGTGGGCTCGAACCTCAAACCTTTCGGTTAACATCCCATCGCGCTAGCCGAAATCGAAACGGAGACAGTCGTGCTCCACTCTCACCACCATCAGAACACATCTTCAAAGCTATCAGCGCAAAGAAAAAAGCAACACACCAGTCCCGCGAGGGCTCGAACCTCCAAACTTTCGGTTAACAGCCGATCGCGCTAGCAAATTGCGCCACGGAGACAGTCGTGCTCCAATCTCACCATCGTCAGAACATGTCTTCAAAGCTATCAGTGCAAAGAAAAAGCAACACACCACTCCCGGGAGGGCTCGAACCTCCAACCTTTCGGTTAACAGCCGATCGCGCCAGCAAATTGCGCCACGGAGACAGTCGTGCTCCAATCTCACCATCGTCAGAACATGTCTTCAAAGATATCAGTGCAAAGAAAAAGCAACACACCACTCCCGGGAGGGCTCGAAACTCCAACCTTTTGGTTAACAGCCGATCGCGCTAGCCAATTGCGTCCACGGAGACAGTCGTGCTTTACTCTCACCGCCATCAGAACACATCTTCATAGCTATCAGTGCAAAGAAAAAAGCAACACACCACTCCCGGAAGGGCTCGAACCTCCAAACCTTTCGGTTAACAGCCGATCGCGCTGGCCATTTGCGCCACGAAGAGTGTCCTGCTTTACTCTCACCACCATCAGAACATATCTTCAAAGCTATCAGCCCAAAGAAAAAAAAAGCGCCGCACCACCACCGGGTGTGCTCAAACCTCCAACCTTTCGGTTAACAACTGATCGCGCTAGCCAATGCGCATGCGCCACGGAGACAGTCTTGCTCCACTCTCACCCCCGTCACAGCATTTCTTCAGAGCTATCAGCCCAAAGGAAAAAAAGCGCCGCACCACCACCGGGAGGGCTCGAACCTCCAAACCTGTCGGTTAACAGCCGATCGCGCTAGCCAATGGCGCCACGGAGACAGTCGTGCTCCACTCTCACCACCATCAGAACATATCTTCAAAGCTATCAGCGCAAAGAAAAAAGCGACACACCACTCCCGGGATGGCTCGAAACTCCAACCTTTCGGTTAACAGCCGATCGCACTAGGCAATCGCGCCACGGAGAGTGTCTTCCTCCACTCTCACCACCATCAGAACATATCTTCAAAGCTATCAGCCCAAAGAAAAAAAAGCGCCGCACCACCACCGGTTGGGCTGAAACCTCCAACCTTTCGGTTAACAGCTGATCGTGCTAGCCAATTGCGCCACGGAGACAGTCGTGCTCCACTCTCACCCCCGTCATAACATTTCTTCAGAGCTATCAGCCCAAAGAAAAAGAAGCGCCGCACCACCACCGGGTGGGCTCCAAACTCCAATTTTTCGGTTAACAGCCGAACGTGCTAGCCAATTGCGCCACGGAGACAGTCGTACTCCAATCTCACCACCGTCAGAACATTTGTCCAAAGCTATCAGCGCAAAGAAAAAAGCAACACACCACTCCCGGGAGGGCTCGAACCTCCAACCTTTCGGTTAACAGCCGATCGCGCTAGCCAATCGCGCCACGGAGAGTGTCCTGCTCCACTCTCACCACCATCAGAACATATCTTCAAAGCAATCAGCCCAAAGAAAAAAAGCGCCACACCACCACTGGGTGGGCTCAAACCTCCAACCTTTCGGTTAACAGCTGATCGTGCTAGCCAATGCGCATGCGCAACGGAGACAGTCGTGCTCCACTCTCACCCCCGTCACAACATTTCTTCAGAGCTATCAGCCCAAAGAAAAAAAAGCACCGCACCGCCACCGGCTGGGCTCGAGCCTCCAACCTTTCGGTTAACAGCCGATCGCGCTAGCCAATTGCGCCACGGAGACAGTCGTGCTCCACTCTCACCACCATCAGAACATTTTTTCAAAGGTATCAGCGCAAAGAGAAAAGCAACACACCACTCCCGGGAGGGCTCAAACCTCCAATTTTTCGGTCAACAGCCGATCGCGCTAGCCAATCGCGCCACGGAGAGTGTCCTGCTCTACTCTCACCATTATCAGAACATTTCTTCAGAGCTATCAGCCCAAAGAAAAAGAAGCGCCGCACCACCACCGCGTGGGCTCCAAACTCGAATTTTTCGGTTAACAGCCGAACGTGCTAGCCAATTGCGCCATGGAGACAGTCGTACTCCAATCTCACCACCGTCAGAACATTTGTCCAAAGCTATCAGCGCAAAGAAAAAAAGCGCCCCACCACGACCGGGTGGGCTCGAACCTCCAACATTTTGGTTAACAGCCGAACGCGCTAGCCAATTGCGCCACAGAGACAGTCGTGCTCCACTCTCACCACCATCAGAATATATCTTCAAAGCTATCAGCGCAAAGAAAAAAGCATCACACCATTTTCGGTAGGGCTCGAACCTCCAACCTTTCAGTTAACAGCCGATCGCGCTTGCCAATCGCGCCAAGGAGAGTGTCCTGCTCCACTCTCACCACCAACAGAACATATCTTCAAAGCTATCAGCCCAAAGAAAAAAAAAGCGCCGCACCACCACCGGTTGGGCTCAAACCTCAAACCTTTCGGTTAACAGCTGATCGCGCTAGCCAATTGCGCCACGGAGACAGTCGTGCTCCACACTCACCCCCGTCATAACCTTTCTTCAGAGCTATCAGCCCAAAAAAAAGAAGCGCCGCACCACCACCGGGTGGGCTCGAAACTCCAAGTTTTCGTTTAAATGCCGAACGTGCTAGAAATTTGCGCCACGGAGACAGTCGTGCTTCAATCTCACCACCGTCAGAACATTTCTCCAAAGCTATCAGCGCAAAGAAAAGAGCGACACACCACTCCCGGGATGGCTCGAAACTCCAACCTTTCGGTTAACAGCCGATCGCGCTAGCCAATGCGCATGCGCCACGGAGACAGTCGTGCTCCACTCTCACCCCCGTCACAACATTTCTTCAGAGCTATCTGCCCAAAGAAAAAAAAGCGCCGCACCACCGCCTGGGCTCGAGCCTCCAACCTTTCGGTTAACAGCCTATCGCGCTAGCCAATTGAGCCACGGAGACAGTCATGCTCCACTCTCACCACCATCAGAACATATCTTCAAAGCTATCAGCGCAAAGAAAAAAGCGACAAACCACTCGCGGGAGGGCTCGAAACTCCAATTTTTCGGTTATCAGCCGAATGTGCTAGCCAATTGCACCACGGAGACAGTCGTGCTCCAATATCACCATCGTCAGAACATTTCTCCAAAGCTATCAGCGCAAAGAAAAAAGCAGCAAACCTTTCCTGGGAGGGCTCAAACCTCCAATTTTTCGGTTAACAGCCGAACGTGCTAGCCAATTGCGCCACGGAGACAGTCGTGTTCCACTCTCACCACCATCAGAACATATCTTCAAAGCTATCAGCGGAAAGAAAAAAGCAACACACCACTCCGGGGAGGGCTCGAAACTCCAATTTTTCGGTTATCAGCCGAATGTGCTAGCCAATTGCACCACGGAGACAGTCGTGCTCCAATATCACCATCGTCAGAACATTTCTTCAAAGCTATCAGCGCAAAGAAAAAAGCAGCAAACCTTTCCTGGGAGGGCTCAAACCTCCAATTTTTCAGTTAACAGCCGAACGTGCTAGCCAATTGCGCCACGGAGACAGTCGTGCTCCAATCTCACCACCGTCAGAACATGTCTCCAAAGCTATCAGCGAAAAGAAAAAAGCAACACACCACTCCCTCGGGGGCTCAAAACTCCAACTATTTTGTTAACAACCGATCGCGCTAGCCGATTGCGCCCAAGAGACAGTCGTGCTCCACTCTCACCACCGTCAGAACATTTTTTCAGAGCTATCAGCCCAAAGGAAAAAAAGCGCCGCACCACCACCGGGTGGGCTCGAACCTCAAACCTTTCGGTTAACAGCACATCGCGCTAGCCGAAATCGAAACGGAGACAGTCGTGCTCCTTTCTCACCACTGTCAGAACATTTCTCCAAAGCTATCAGCGCAAAGAAAAAAAGCGACACACCATCCCCGGGAGTGCTCGAACCTCCAGCCTTTCGGTTAACAGCCGATTTCGCTAAGCAATTGCGCCGCGGAGACAGTCCTGCTCCACTCTCACCACCATCAGTACATATCTTCAAAGCTATCAGCCCAAAGAAAAAAAAGCGCCGCACCACCACCGGGTGAGCTCGAACCTCAAACCTTTCGAATAACAGCCGATCGCGCTAGCCAATTGCGCCACGGAGACAGTCCTGCTCCACTCTCACCACCATCAGTACATATCTTCAAAGCTATCAGCCCAAAGAAAAAAAAGCGCCGCACCACCACCGGGTGGGCTCGAACCTCAAACCTTTCGGTTAACAGCCGATCGCGCTAGCCAATTGCGTCCACGGAGACAGTCGTGCTTCACTCTCACCACCATCAGAACACATCTTCATAGCTATCAGTGCAAAGGAAAAAGCAACACACCACTCCCGGGAGGGCTCGAACCTCCAAACCTTTTGGTTAATAACCGATCGCACTAGCCGATTGCGCCACGGAGACAGTCGTGCTCCACTCTCACCACCGTCAGAACATTTCTTCAGAGCTATCAGCCTAAAGGAAAAAAAGCGCCGCACCACCACCGGGTGGGCTCGAACCTCCAACCTTTCGGTTAACAGCCGATCGCGCTAGCCAATTGCGCCACGGAGACAGTCGTGCTCCACTCTCACCACCCTCAGAACATATCTTCAATGCTATCAGCGGAAAGAAAAAAGCAACACACCACTTCAGGGAGGGCTCAAACCTCCAACCTTTCGGTTAACAGCCGATCGCGCCAGCAAATTGCGCCACGGAGACAGTCGTGCTCCAATCTCACCATCGTCAGAACATGTCTTCAAAGATATCAGTGCAAAGAAAAAGCAACACACCACTCCCGGGAGGGCTCGAAACTCCAACCTTTTGGTTAACAGCCGATCGCGCTAGCCAATTGCGTCCACGGAGACAGTCGTGCTTTACTCTCACCACCATCAGAACACATCTTCATAGCTATCAGTGCAAAGAAAAAAGCAACACACCACTCCCGGAAGGGCTCGAACCTCCAAACCTTTCGGTTAACAGCCGATCGCGCTGGCCATTTGCGCCACGAAGAGTGTCCTGCTTTACTCTCACCACCATCAGAACATATCTTCAAAGCTATCAGCCCAAAGAAAAAAAACCGACACACCATCCCCGGGAGCGCTCGAACCTCCAGCCTTTCGGTTAACAGCCGATTGCGCCAGGCAATTGCGCCACGGAGACAGTCCTGCTCCACTCTCACAACTGTCAGAACATGTCTCCAAAGCTATCAGCGCAAAGAAAAAAGCAAACCAACGGGTGGGCTCGAACCTCCAACCTTTCGGTTAACAGCCGATCGCGCTAGCCAATTGCACCACGGAGACAGTCGTGCTCCGCACTCACAACCATCAGAACACATCTTCAAACCTATCAGCGCAAAGAAAAAAGCAACACACCACTCCCGGGAGGGCTCGAACCTCCAACCATTCGGTTAACAGCCGATCGCGTTCGCCAATTGCGTCCACGGAGACAGTCGTGCTCCAATCTCACCACCATCAGAACACATCTTCAAATCTATCAGCGCAAAGAAAAAAGCAACACACCACTCGCGAGAGGGCTCGAATTTCCAACCTCTCAGTTAACAGCCGATCGCGCTAGCCAATTGCGCCACGGAGGCAGTCGTGCTCAACTCTGACCACCGTAAGAACATATCTTCAAATCTATCAACGGAAAGAAAAAAGCAACACACCACTCCGGGGAGTGCTGAAACCTCCAATTATTCGGTTAAATGCCGAACGTGCTAGCCAAATGCGCCACGGAGAGAGTCGTGCTCCAATCTCACCACCGTCAGAACATGTCTCCAAAGCTATCAGCGCAAAGAAAAAAGCAACAGACCACTCCCGGGAGGGCTCGAAACTCCAACCTTTTGGTTAACATCCGATCGCGCTAGCCGATTGCGCCACGGAGACAGTCGTGCTCCACTCTCACCACCGTCAGAACATTTCTTCAGAGCTATCAGCCAAAAGGAAAAAAATCGACGCACCACCACCGGGTGGGCTCGAACCTCCAACCTTTCGGTTAACAGCCCATCGCGCTAGCCAAAATCGCCACGGAGACAGTCGTGCTCCACTCTCACCACTGTCAGAACATTTCTCTAAAGCTATCAGCGCAAAGAAAAAAAAGCGACACACCATCCCCGGGAGTGCTCGCACCTCCAGCCTTTCGGTTAACAGCCGATTGCGCTAGGCAATTGCGCCGCGGAGACAGTCTTGCTCCACTCTCACCACCATCAGTACATATCTTCAAAGCTATCAGCCCAAAGAAAAAAAAGCGCCGCACCACCACCGGGTGGGCTTGAACCTCAAACCTTTCGGTTAACAGCCGATCGCGCTAGCCAATTGCGCAACGGAGACAGTCCTGCTCCACTCTCACCACCATCAGTACATATCTTCAAAGCTATCAGCTCAAAGAAAAAAAAACGCCGCACCACCACCGGGTGGGCTCGAACCTCAAACCTTTCGGTTAACAGCCGATCGCGCTAGCCAATTACGTCCACGGAGACAGTCGTGCTTCACTCTCACCACCATCAGAACACATCTTCATAGCTATCAGTGCAAAGGAAAAAGCAACACACCACTCCCGGGTGGGCTCGAACCTCAAACCTTTCGGTTAACAGCCGATCGCGCTAGCCAATTGCGTCCACGGAGACAGTCGTGCTTCACTCTCACCACCATCAGAACATATCTTCGAAGATATCAGCGGAAAGAAAAAAGCAACACACCACTTCAGGGAGGGCTCAAACCTCCAATTTTTCGGTTAACAGCCGAACGTGCTAGCCAATAGCGCCACGGAGACCGTCGTGATCCAATCTCACCACCGTCAGAACATGTCTCCAAAGCTATCAGCGCAAAGAAAAAAGCAACACACCACTCCCGGGAGGGCTCGAAACTCCAACCTTTTGGTTAATAACCGATCGCGCTAGCCGATTGCGCCACGGAGACAGTCGTGCTCCACTCTCACCACCGTCAGAACATTTCTTCAGAGCTATCGGCCCAAAGGAAAAAAATTGCCGCACCACCACCGGGTGGACTCGAACCTCCAACCTTTCGGTTAACAGCCCATCGCGCTAGACAAAATCGCCACGGAGACAGTCCTGCTCCACTCTCACCACCGCCAGAACATGTCTCCAAAGCTATCAGCGCAAAGAAAAAAGCAAACCACCGGGTGGGCTCGAACCTCCAACCTTTCGGTTAACAGCCGATCGCGCTAGCCAATTGCGCCACGGAGGCAGTCCTGCTCCACTCTCACCACCATCAGTACACATCTTCAAAGCTATCAGCCCAAAGAAAAAAAAGCGCCGCACCACCACCGGGTGGGCTCGAACCTCAAAACTTTCGGTTAACAGCCGATCGCGCTAGCCAGTTGCGTCCACGGAGACAAACGTGCTTCACTCTCACCACCATCAGAACACATCTTCATAGCTATCAGTGCAAAGGAAAAAGCAACACACCACTCCCGGGAGGGCTCGAAACTCCAACCTTTTGGTTAACAGCCGATCGCGCTAGCCAATTGCACCACGGAGACAGTCGTGCTCCACTCTCTCCACCGCCAGAACATTTGTTCAGGGCTATCAGCCCAAAGGAAAAAAAGCGCTGCACCACCACCGGGTGGGCTCGAAACTCCAACCTTTCGGTTAACAGCCGATCGCGCCAGCCAATTGCGCCATGGAGACAGTCGTGCTCCACTCTCACCACCGTCAGAACATGTCTCCAAAGCTATCAACGGAAAGAAAAAAGCAACACACCACTCCCGGGAGGGCTCGAAACTCCAAACTTTTGGTTAATAACCGATCGCGCTAGTCGATTGCGCCACGGAGACAGTCGTGCTCCACTCTCACCACCGTCAGAACATTTCTTCAGAGCTATCAGCTAAAAGGAAGAAAAGTGCCGCACCACCACCGGGTGGGCTCGAACCTCCAACCTTTTGGTTAACAGCCCATCGCGCTAGACAAAATCGCCACGGAGACAGTCGTGCTCCACTCTCACCACTGTCAGAACATTTCTCTAAAGCTATCAGCGCAAAGAAAAAAACCGACACACCATCCCCGGGAGCGCTCGAACCTCCAGCCTTTCGGTTAACAGCCGATTGCGCTAGGCAATTGCGCCAAGGAGACAGTCCTGCTCCACTCTCACCACCATCAGAACATGTCTCCAAAGCTATCAGCGCAAAGAAAAAAGCAAACCACCGGGTGGGCTCGAACCTCCAAACTTTCGGTTAACAGCCGATCGCGCTAGCCAATTGCGCCACGGAGACAGTCGTGCTCCACACTCACAACCATCAGAACACATCTTCAAAGCTATCAGCGCAAAGAAAAAAGCAACACACCACTCCCGGGAGGGCTCGAACCTCCAACCTTTCGGTTAAGAGCCGATCGCGCTAGCCAATTGCGTCCACGGAGACAGTCGTGCTCCAATGTCACCACCATCAGAACACATCTTCAAATCTATCAGCGCAAAGAAAAAAGCAACACATCACTCCCGAGAGGGCTCGAACCTCCAACCTCTCAGTTAACAGCCGATCGCGCTAGCCAATTGCGCCACGGAGGCAGTCGTGCTCCACTCTGACCACCATCAGAACATATCTTCAAAGCTATCAGCGGAAAGAAAAAAGCAACACACCACTTCAGGGAGGGCTCAAACCTCCAAATTTTCGGTTAACAGCCGAACGTGCTAGCCAATTGCACCACGGAGACAGTCGTGATCCAATCTCACCACCGTCAGAACATGTCTCCAAAGCTATCAGCGCAAAAAAAAAGCAACATACCACTCCCGGGAGGGCTCGAAACTCCAACCTTTTGGTTAATAACCGATCGCGCTAGCCGATTGCGCCACGGAGACAGTCGTGCTCCACTCTCACCACCGTCAGAACATTTCTTCAGAGCTATCAGCCAAAATGAAAAAAAGCGACGCACCACCACCGGATGGGCTCGAACCTCCAACCCTTCGGTTAACAGCCCATCGCGCTAGCCAAAATCGCCACGGAGACAGTCGTGCTCCACCCTCACCACTGTCAGAACATTTCTCCAAAGCTATCAGCGCAAAGAAAAAAAAGCGACACACCATCCCCGGGAGTGCTCGAACCTCCAGCCTTTCGGTTAACAGCCGATTGCGCTAGGCAATTGCGCCGCGGAGACAGTCCTGCTCCACTCTCACCACCATCAGTACATATCTTCAAAGCTATCAGCCCAAAGAAAAAAAAGCGCCGCACCACGGGGTGGGCTCGAACCTCAAACCTTTCGGTTAACAGCCGATCGCGCTAGCCAATTGCGTCCACGGAGACAGTCGTGCTTCACTCTCACCACCATCAGAACATAGCTTCAAAGCTATCAGCGCAAAGAAAAAAGAAACACACCATTCCCGGGAGGGCCTGAACCTTCAACCTTTCGGTTAACAGCCGATCGCGCTAGCCAATTGCGCCACGGAGACAGTCGTGCTCCACTCTCACCACCGTCAGAACATTTTTCGGGGCTATCAGCTCAAAGGAAAAAAAGCGCTGCACCACCACCGGGTGGGCTCGAACCTCCAACCTTTCGGTTAACAGCCGATCGCGCTAGCCAATCGCGCCAAGGAGACAGTCGTGCTCCACTCTCACCACCATCAGAACATACCTTCAAAGCTATCAGCGGAAAGAAAAAAGCAACACACCACTCCCGGGAGGGCTCGAAACTCCAAACTTTTGGTTAACAACCGATCGCGCTAGCCGATTGCGCCACGGAGACAGTCGTGCTCCACTCTCACCACCGTCAGAACATTTCTTCAGAGCTATCAGCCAAAATGAAAAAAAGCGACGCACCACCACCGGATGGGCTCGAACCTCCAACCCTTCGGTTAACAGCCCATCGCGCTAGCCAAAATCGCCACGGAGACAGTCGTGCTACACTCTCACCACTGTCAGAACATTCTCCAAAGCTATCAGCGCAAAGAAAAAAAAGCGACACACCATCCCCGGGAGTGCTCGAACCTCCAGCCTTTCGGTTAACAGCCGATTGCGCTAGGCAATTGCGCCGCGGAGACAGTCCTGCTCCACTCTCACCACCATCAGTACATATCTTCAAAGCTATCAGCCCAAAGAAAAAAAAGCGCCGCACCACCGGGTGGGCTCGAACCTCAAACCTTTCGGTTAACAGCCGATCGCGCTAGCCAATTGCGTCCACGGAGACAGTCGTGCTTCACTCTCACTACCATCAGAACACATCTTCATAGCTATCAGTGCAAAGGAAAAAGAAGCACACCACTCCCGGGAGGGCTCGAACCTCCAAACCTTTTGGTTAATAACCGATCGCGCTAGCCGATTGCGCCACGGAGACAGTCGTGCTCCACTCTCACCACCGTCAGAACATTTCTTCAGAGCTATCAGCCCAAAGGAAAAAAAGCGCCGCACCACCACCGGGTGGGCTCGAACCTCCAAACTTTCAGTTAACATCCCATCGCGCTAGCCAATTGCGCCACGGAGACAGTCGTGGTCCACTCTCACCACCATCAGAACATAGCTTCAAAGCTATCAGCGCAAAGAAAAAAGAAACACACCACTCCCGGGAGGGCCTGAACCTCCAACCTTTCGGTTAACAGCCGATCGCGCTAGCCAATCGCGCCACGTAGAGTGTCCTGCTCCACTCTCACCACCAACAGAACATATCTTCAAGGCTATCAGCCCAAAGAAAAATAAGCGCCGCACCACCACCGGTTGGGCACAAACCTCCAACCTTTCGGTTAACAGCTGATCGCGCTAGCCAATGCGCATGCGCCACGGAGACAGTCGTGCTCCACTCTCACTCCCGTCACAACATTTCTTCAGAGCTATCAGCCCAAAGAAAAAGAAGCGCCGCACCACCACCGGCTGGGCTCGAGACTCCAACCTTTCGGTTAACAGCCGATCGCGCTAGCCAATTGCGCCATGGAGACAGTCATGCTCCACTCTCACCACCATCAGAACATATCTTCAAAGCTATCAGCGCAAAGAAAAAAGCGACACACCACTCCCGGGAGGGCTCGAAACTCCAATTTTTCGGTTAACAGCCGAATGTGCTAGCCAATGGCGCCACGGAGATCGTCGTGCTCCAATCTCACCACCGTCAGAACATTTCTCCAAAGCTATCAGCGCAAAGAAAAAAGCAACACACCACTCCCGGGAGGGCTCAAACCTCCAATTTTTTGGTTAACAGCCGAACGTGCTAGCCAAGTGCGCCACGGAGACAGTCGTGCTCTAATCTCACCACCATCAGAACATGTCTCCAAAGGTATCAGCGCAAAGAAAAAAGCAACACACCACTCCCGGGAGGGCTCGAAACTCCAACCTTTTGGTTAACAGCCGATCGCGCTAGCCAATTGCGCCACGGAGACAGTCGCGCTCCACTCTCACCACCGTCAGAACATTTGTTCAGGGCTATCAGCCCAAAGAAAAAACAGCGCCGCACCACCACCGGGTGGGCTCGAACCTCCAAACTTTCGGTTAACAGCCGATCGCGCTAGCCAAAATCGTCACGGAGACAGTCGTGCTCCACTCTCACCACTGTCAGAACATTTCTCCAAAGCTATCAGCGCAAAGAAAAAAAAGCGACACACCATCCCCGGGAGTGCTCGAACCTCCAGCCTTTCGGTTAACAGCCGATTGCGCTAGGCAATTGCGCCGCGGAGACCGTCCTGCTCCACTCTCACCACCATCAGTACATATCTTCAAAGCTATCAGCCCAAAGAAAAAAAAGCGCCGCACCACCACCGGGTGGGCTCGAACCTCAAACCTTTCGGTTAACAGCCGATCGCGCTAGCCAATTGCGCCACGGAGACAGTCATGCTCCACTCTCACCACCATCAGAACACATCTTCAAAGCTATCAGCGCAAAGAAAAAAGCAATACACCACTCCCGGGAGGGCTCGAACCTCCAACCTTTCGGTTAACAGCCGATGGCGCTAGCAAATTGCGCCACGGAGACAGCCGTGCTCCAATCTCACCATCGTCAGAACATGTCTGCAAAGCTATCAGCGCAAAAAAAAAGCAACATACCACTCCCGGGAGGGCTCGAAACTCCAACCTTTTGGTTAATAACCGATCGCGCTAGCCGATTGCGCCACGGAGACAGTCGTGCTTCACTCTCACCACCGTCAGAACATTTCTTCAGAGCTATCAGCCCAGAGGAAAAAAAGCGCCGCACCACCACCGGGTGGGCTCGAACCTCCAACCTTTCGGTTAACAGCCGATCGCGCTAGCCAATTGCGCCACGGAGACAGTCGTGCTCCACACTCCCAACCATCAGAACACATCTTCAAAGCTATCAGCGCAAAGAAAAAAGCAACACACCACTCCCGGGAGGGCTCGAACCTCCAACCCTTCGGTTAACAGCCGATCGCGCTAGCCAATTGCGTCAACGGAGACAGTCGTGCTTCACTCTCACCACCATCAGAACACATCTTCAAAGCTATCAGTGCAAAGAAAAAAGCAACACACTACTCCAGGGAGGGCTCGAACCTCCAACCTTTCGGTTAACAGCCGATCGCGCTAGCCAATTGCGCCACGGAGACAGTCGTGCTCCACTCTCACCACCGTCAGAACATTTCTTCAGAGCTATCAGCCCAAAGGAAAAAAAGCGCCGCACCACCACCGGGTGGGCTCGAACCTCCAAACTTTCAGTTAACATCCCATCGCGCTAGCCAATTGCGCCACGGAGACAATCGTGCTCCACTCTCACCACCATCAGAACATAGCTTCAAAGCTATCAGCGCAAAGAAAAAAGCAACACACCACTCCCAGGAGGGTTTGAACCTCCAACCTTTCGGTTAACAGCCGATCGCGCTAGCCAATTGCGCCACGAAGAGTGTCCTGCTCCACTCTCACCACCAACAGAACATGTCTCCAAAGGTATCAGCGCAAAGAAAAAAGCAACACACCAATCCCGGGAGGGCTCGAAACTCCAACCTTTTGGTTAACAGCCGATCGCGCTAGCCAATTGCGCCACGGAGACAGTCATGCTCCACTCTCACCACCGTCAGAACATTTGTTCAGGGCTATCAGCTCAAAGGAAAAAAAGCGCTGCACCACCACCGGGTGGGCTCAAACCTCCAACCTTTCGGTTAACAGCCGATCGCGCTAGCCAATTGCGCCAAGGAGACAGTCATGCTCCACTCTCACCACCATCAGAACATATCTTCAAAGCTATCAGCGGAAAGAAAAAAGCAACACACCACTTCAGGGAGGGCTCAAACCTCCAACCTTTCGGTTAACACCTGATCGCGCTAGCCAATGCGCATGCGCCACGGAGACAGTCGTGCTCCACTCTCACTCCCGTCACAACATTTCTTCAGAGCTATCAGCCCAAAGAAAAAGAAGCGCCGCACCACCACCGGCATGGCTCGAGACTCCAACCTTTCGGTTAACAGCCGATCGCGCTAGCCAATTGCGCCATGGAGACAGTCATGCTCCACTCTCACCACCATCAGAACATATCTTCAAAGCTATCAGCGCAAAGAAAAAAGGGACACACCACTCCCGGGAGGGCTCAAAACTCCAATTTTTTCGGTTAACAGCCGAATGTGCTAGCCAATGGTGCCACGGAGACCGTCGTGCTCCAATCTCACCACCGTCAGAACATTTCTCCAAAGCTATCAGCGCAAAGAAAAAAGCAACACACCACTCCCGGGAGGGCTCAAACCTCCAATTTTTCGGTTAACAGCCGAACGTGCTAGCCAAGTGTGCCACGGAGACAGTCGTGCTCCAATCTCACCACCATCAGAACATGTCTCCAAAGGTATCAGCGCAAAGAAAAAAGCAACACACCACTCCCGGGAGGGCTCGAAACTCCAACCTTTTGGTTAACAGCCGATCGCGCTAGCCAATTGCGCCACGGAGACAGTCGTGCTCCACTCTCACCACTGTCAGAACATTTGTTCAGGGCTATCAGCCCAAAGGAAAAAAAGTGCTGCACCACCACCGGGTGGGCTCGAACCTCCAACCTTTCGGTTAACAGCCGATCGCGCTAGCCAATTGCGCCATGGAGACAGTCGTGCTCCACACTCACCACCGTCAGAACATTTCTCCAAAGCTATCAGCGCAAAGAAAAAAGCAACACACCACTCCCGGGAGGGCTCAAGCCTCCAATTTTTCGGTTAGCCGAACGTGCTAGCCAAGTGCGCCACGGAGACAGTCGTGCTCCAATCTCACCACCATCAGAACATGTCTCCAAAGGTATCAGCGCAAAGAAACAAGCAACACACCAATCCCGGGAGGGCTCGAAACTCCAACCTTTTGGTTAACAGCCGATCGCGCTAGCCGATTGCGCCACGGAGACAGTCGTGCTCCACTCTCACCACCGTCAGAACATTTCTTCAGAGCTATCAGCCAAAATGAAAAAAAGCGACGCACCACCACCGGGTGGGCTCGAACCTCCAACCCTTCGGTTAACAGCCCATCGCGCTAGCCAAAATCGCCACGGAGACAGTCGTGCTCCACTCTCACCACTGTCAGAACATTTCTCCAAACCTATCAGCGCAAAGAAAAAAAACCGACACACCATCCCCGGGAGCCCTCGAACCTCCAGCCTTTCGGTTAACAGCCGATTGCGCTAGGCAATTGCGCAAAGGAGACAGTCCTGCTCCACTCTCACCACCGTCAGAACATGTCTCCAAAGCTATCAGCGCAAAGAAAAAACAAACCACCGGGTGGGCTCGAACCTCCAAACTTTCGGTTAACAGCCGATCGCGCTAGCCAATTGCGCCACGGAGACAGTCGTGCTCCACACTCACAACCATCAGAACACATCTTCAAATCTATCAGCGCAAAGAAAAAAGCAACACACCACTCCCGAGAGGGCTCGAACCTCCAACCTCTCAGTTAACAGCCGATCGCGCTAGCCAATTGCGCCACGGAGGCAGTCGTGCTCCACTCTGACCATCGTAAGAACATTTCTTCAGAGTTATCAGCCCAAAGGAAAAAAAGCGCCGCACCACCACCGGGTGGGCTCGAACCTCCAACCTTTCGGTTAACAGCCGATCGCGCTAGCCAATTGCGCCACGGAGACAATCGTGCTCCACTCTCACCACCATCAGAACATATCTTCAAAGCTATCAGCGGAAAGAAAAACGCAACACACCACTTCAGGGAGGGCTCAAACCTCCAATTTTTCGGTTAACAGCCGAACGTGCTAGCCAATTGCGCCACGGAGACAGTCGTGATCCAATCTCACCACCGTCAGAACATGTCTCCAAAGCTATCAGCGCAAAAAAAAAAGCAACATACCACTCCCGGGAGGGCTCGAACCTCCAAACTTTCGGTTAACAGCCGATCGCGCTAGCCAATTGCGCCACGGAGACAGTCGTGCTCCACTCTCACCACCGTCAGAACATTTCTTCAGAGCTATCAGCCCAAAGGAAAAAAAGCGCCGCACCACCACCGGGTGGGCTCGAACCTCCAAACTTTCAGTTAACATCCCATCGCGCTAGCCAAAATCGCCACGGAGACAGTCGTGGTCCACTCTCACCACCATCAGAACATAGCTTCAAAGCTATCAGCGCAAAGAAAAAAGAAACACACCACTCCCGGGAGGGCTTGAACCTCCAGCCTTTCGGTCAACAGCCGATCGCGCTAGCCAATCGCGCCACGTAGAGTGTCCTGCTCCACTCTCACCACCAACAGAACATATCTTCAAGGCTATCAGCCCAAAGAAAAAAAAGCGCCGCACCACCACCGGTTGGGTTCAAACCTCCAACCTTTCGGTTAACAGCTGATCGCGCTAGCCAATGCGCATGCGCCACGGAGACAGTCGAATTCCACTCTCACTCCCGTCACAACATTTCTTCAGAGCTATCAGCCCAAAGAAAAAGAAGCGCCGCACCACCACCGCGTGGGCTCGAAACTCCAATTTTTCGTTTAACAGCCGAACGTGCTAGAAAATTGCGCCACGGAGACAGTCGTGCTCCAATCTCACCACCGTCAGAACATTTCTCCAAAGCCATCAGCACAAAGAAAAAAAAGCACCGCACCACGACCGGGTGGGCTCGAAACTCCAACCTTTTGGTTAACAACCGATCGCGCTAGCCGATTGCGCCACGGAGACAGTCGTGCTCCACTCTCACCACCGTCCGAACATTTCTTCAGAGCTATCAGCCCAAAGGAAAAAAAGCGACGCACCACCACCGGGTGCGCTCGAACCTCAAACCTTTCGGTTAACAGCCCATCGCGCTAGCCAAAATCGCCACGGAGACAGTCGTGCTCCACTCTCACCACTGTCAGGACATTTCTCCAAAGCTATCAGCGCAAAGAAAAAAAAGCGACACACCATCCCCGGGAGGGCTCGAACCTCCAACCTTTCGCCTAACAGCCGATCGCGCTAGCAAATTGCGCCACGGAGACAGCCGTGCTCCAATCTCACCATCGTCAGAACATGTCTCCAAAGCTATCAGTGCAAAGAAAAAGCAACACACCACTCCCGGGAGGGCTCGAAACTCCAAACTTTTGGTTAAGAGCCGATCGCGCTAGCCAATTGCGTCCACGGAGACAGTCGTGCTTCACTCTGACCACCATCAGAACACATCTTCATAGCTATCAGTGCAAAGAAAAAAGCAACACACCACTTCCGGGAGGGCTCGAACCTCCAAACCTTTCGGTTAACAGCCTATCGCGCTAGCCAATTGCGCCTCGGACACAGTCGTGCTCCACTCTCACCACCATCAGAACATAGCTTCAAAGCTATCAGCGCAAAGAAAAAAGCAACACACCACTCCCGGGAGGGCTCGAACCTCCAAACCTTTTGGTTAATAACCGATCGCGCTAGCCGATTGCGCCACGGAGACAGTCGTGCTCCACTCTCACCACCGTCAGAACATTTCTTCAGAGCTATCAGCCTAAAGGAAAAAAAGCGCCGCACCACCACCGGGTGGGCTCGAACCTCCAACCTTTCGGTTCACAGCCCATCGCGCTAGCGAAAATCGCCACGGAGACAGTCGTGCTCCACTCTCACCACTGTCAGAACATTTCGCCAAAGCTATCAGCACAAAGAAAAAAAAGCGACACACCATCCCCGGGAGCGCTCGAACCTCCAGCCTTTCGGTTAACAGCCGATTGCGCTATGCAATTGCGCCGCGGAGACCGTCCTGCTCCACTCTCACCACCATCAGTACATATCTTCAAAGCTATCAGCCCAAAGAAAAAAAAGCGCCGCACCACCACCGGGTGGGCTCGAACCTCAAACCTTTCGGTTAACAGCCGATCGCGCTAGCCAATTGCGCCACGGAGACAGTCATGCTCCACTCTCACCACCATCAGAACACATCTTCAAAGCTATCAGCGCAAAGAAAAAAGCAACACACCACTCCCGGGAGGGCTCGAACCTCCAACCTTTCGGTTAACAGCCGATGGCGCTAGCAAATTGCGCCACGGAGACAGCCGTGCTCCAATCTCACCATCGTCAGAACATGTCTGCAAAGCTATCAGCGCAAAAAAAAAAGCAACATACCACTCCCGGGAGGGCTCGAAACTCCAACCTTTTGGTTAATAACCGATCGCGCTAGCCGATTGCGCCACGGAGACAGTCGTGCTTCACTCTCACCACCGTCAGAACATTTCTTCAGAGCTATCAGCCCAAAGGAAAAAAAGCGCCGCACCACCACCGGGTGGGCTCGAACCTCCAACCTTTCGGTTAACAGCCGATCGCGCTAGCCAATTGCGCCACGGAGACAGTCGTGCTCCACACTCCCAACCATCAGAACACATCTTCAAAGCTATCAGCGCAAAGAAAAAAGCAACACACCACTCCCGGGAGGGCTCGAACCTCCAACCCTTCAGTTAACAGCCGATCGCGCTAGCCAATTGCGTCAACGGAGACAGTCGTGCTTCACTCTCACCACCATCAGAACACATCTTCAAAGCTATCAGTGCAAAGAAAAAAGCAACACACTACTCCAGGGAGGGCTCGAACCTCCAACCTTTCGGTTAACAGCCGATCGCGCTAGCCAATTGCGCCACGGAGACAGTCGTGCTCCACTCTCACCACCGTCAGAACATTTCTTCAGAGCTATCAGCCCAAAGGAAAAAAAGCGCCGCACCACCACCGGGTGGGCTCGAACCTCCAAACTTTCAGTTAACATCCCATCGCGCTAGCCAATTGCGCCACGGAGACAGTCGTGCTCCACTCTCACCACCATCAGAACATAGCTTCAAAGCTATCAGCGCAAAGAAAAAAGCAACACACCACTCCCAGGAGGGTTTGAACCTCCAACCTTTCGGTTAACAGCCGATCGCGCTAGCCAATTGCGCCACGAAGAGTGTCCTGCTCCACTCTCACCACCAACAGAACATGTCTCCAAAGGTATCAGCGCAAAGAAAAAAGCAACACACCAATCCCGGGAGGGCTCGAAACTCCAACCTTTTGGTTAACAGCCGATCGCGCTAGCCAATTGCGCCACGGAGACAGTCGTGCTCCACTCTCACCACCGTCAGAACATTTGTTCAGGGCTATCAGCTCAAAGGAAAAAAAGCGCTGCACCACCACCGGGTGGGCTCAAACCTCCAACCTTTCGGTTAACAGCCGATCGCGCTAGCCAATTGCGCCAAGGAGACAGTCATGCTCCACTCTCACCACCATCAGAACATATCTTCAAAGCTATCAGCGGAAAGAAAAAAGCAACACACCACTTCAGGGAGGGCTCAAACCTCCAACCTTTCGGTTAACAGCTGATCGCGCTAGCCAATGCGCATGCGCCACGGAGACAGTCGTGCTCCACTCTCACTCCCGTCACAACATTTCTTCAGAGCTATCAGCCCAAAGAAAAAGAAGCGCCGCACCACCACCGGCATGGCTCGAGACTCCAACCTTTCGGTTAACAGCCGATCGCGCTAGCCAATTGCGCCATGGAGACAGTCATGCTCCACTCTCACCACCATCAGAACATATCTTCAAAGCTATCAGCGCAAAGAAAAAAGGGACACACCACTCCCGGGAGGGCTCAAAACTCCAATTTTTTCGGTTAACAGCCGAATGTGCTAGCCAATGGTGCCACGGAGACCGTCGTGCTCCAATCTCACCACCGTCACAACATTTCTCCAAAGCTATCAGCGCAAAGAAAAAAGCAACACACCACTCCCGGGAGGGCTCAAACCTCCAATTTTTCGGTTAACAGCCGAACGTGCTAGCCAAGTGTGCCACGGAGACAGTCGTGCTCCAATCTCACCACCATCAGAACATGTCTCCAAAGGTATCAGCGCAAAGAAAAAAGCAACACACCACTCCCGGGAGGGCTCGAACCTCCAGCCTTTCGGTCAACAGCCGATCGCGCTAGCCAATCGCGCCACGTAGAGTGTCCTGCTCCACTCTCACCACCAACAGAACATATCTTCAAGGCTATCAGCCCAAAGAAAAAAAAGCGCCGCACCACCACCGGTTGCAAACCTCCAACCTTTCGGTTAACAGCTGATCGCGCTAGCCAATGCGCATGCGCCACGGAGACAGTCGAATTCCACTCTCACTCCCGTCACAACATTTCTTCAGAGCTATCAGCCCAAAGAAAAAGAAGCGCCGCACCACCACCGCGTGGGCTCGAAACTCCAATTTTTCGTTTAACAGCCGAACGTGCTAGAAAATTGCGCCACGGAGACAGTCGTGCTCCAATCTCACCACCGTCAGAACATTTCTCCAAAGCCATCAGCACAAAGAAAAAAAAGCACCGCACCACGACCGGGTGGGCTCGAAACTCCAACCTTTTGGTTAACAACCGATCGCGCTAGCCGATTGCGCCACGGAGACAGTCGTGCTCCACTCTCACCACCGTCCGAACATTTCTTCAGAGCTATCAGCCCAAAGGAAAAAAAGCGACGCACCACCACCGGGTGCGCTCGAACCTCAAACCTTTCGGTTAACAGCCCATCGCGCTAGCCAAAATCGCCACGGAGACAGTCGTGCTCCACTCTCACCACTGTCAGGACATTTCTCCAAAGCTATCAGCGCGAAGAAAAAAAAGCGACACACCATCCCCGGGAGGGCTCGAACCTCCAACCTTTCGCCTAACAGCCGATCGCGCTAGCAAATTGCGCCACGGAGACAGCCGTGCTCCAATCTCACCATCGTCAGAACATGTCTCCAAAGCTATCAGTGCAAAGAAAAAGCAACACACCACTCCCGGGAGGGCTCGAAACTCCAAACTTTTGGTTAAGAGCCGATCGCGCTAGCCAATTGCGTCCACGGAGACAGTCGTGCTTCACTCTGACCACCATCAGAACACATCTTCATAGCTATCAGTGCAAAGAAAAAAGCAACACACCACTTCCGGGAGGGCTCGAACCTCCAAACCTTTCGGTTAACAGCCTATCGCGCTAGCCAATTGCGCCTCGGACACAGTCGTGCTCCACTCTCACCACCATCAGAACATAGCTTCAAAGCTATCAGCGCAAAGAAAAAAGCAACACACCACTCCCGGGAGGGCTCGAACCTCCAAACCTTTTGGTTAATAACCGATCGCGCTAGCCGATTGCGCCACGGAGACAGTCGTGCTCCACTCTCACCACCGTCAGAACATTTCTTCAGAGCTATCAGCCTAAAGGAAAAAAAGCGCCGCACCACCACCGGGTGGGCTCGAACCTCCAACCTTTCGGTTCACAGCCCATCGCGCTAGCGAAAATCGCCACGGAGACAGTCGTGCTCCACTCTCACCACTGTCAGAACATTTCGCCAAAGCTATCAGCACAAAGAAAAAAAAGCGACACACCATCCCCGGGAGCGCTCGAACCTCCAGCCTTTCGGTTAACAGCCGATTGCGCTATGCAATTGCGCCACGGAGCCAGTCCTGCTCCACTCTAACCACCTTCAGAACATGTCTCCAAAGCTATCAGCGCAAAGAAAAAAGCAAACCACAGGGTGGGCTCGAACCTCCAACCTTTCGGTTAACAGCCGATCGCGCTAGCCAATTGCGCCACGGAGACAGTCGTGCTCCACACTCACCACCATCAGAACACATCTTCAAAGCTATCAGCGCAAAGAAAAAAGCAACACACCACTCCCGGGAGGGCTCAAACCTCCAACCTTTCGGTTAACAGCCGATGGCGCTAGCCAATTGCGTCCACGGAGACAGTCGTGCTTCACTCTCACCACCATCAGAACACATCTTCAAAGCTATCAGCGCAAAGAAAAAAGCAACACACCACTCCCGGGAGGGCTCGAACCTCCAACCTTTCGGTTAACAGCCGATCGCGCTAGCAAATTGCGCCACGGAGACAGTCGTGCTCCAATCTCACCATCGTCAGAACATGTCTCCAAAGCTATCAGTGCAAAGAAAAAGCAACACACCACTCCCGGGAGGGCTCGAAACTCCAACCTTTTGGTTAACAGCCGATCGCGCTAGCCAATTGCGTCCACGGAGACAGTCGTGCTTCACTCTCACCACCATCACAACACATCTTCATAGCTATCAGTGCAAAGAAAAAAGCAACACACCACTTCCGGGAGGGCTCGAACCTCCAAACCTTTCAGTTAACAGCCTATCGCGCTAGCCAATTGCGCCTCGGACACAGTCGTGCTCCACTCTCACCACCATCAGAACATAGCTTCAAAGCTATCAGCGCAAAGAAAAAAGCAACACACCACTCCCGGGAGGGCTTGAACCTCCAACCTTTCGGTTAAAAGCCGATCGCGCTAGCCAATCGCGCCACGGAGAGTGTCCTGCTCCACTCTCACCACTATCAGAACATATCTTCAAATCTATCAGCCCAAAGAAAAAAAAGCGCCGCACCACCAACGGGTGGGCTCAAACCACCAACCTTTCGGTTAACAGCTGATCGCGCTAGCCAATTGCGCCACGGAGACAATCGTGCTCCACTCTCACCCCCGTCATAACCTTTCTTCAGAACTATCAGCCCAAAGAAAAAGAAGCGCCGCACCACCACCGCGTGGGCTCGAAACTCCAATTTTTCGTTTAACAGCCGAACGTGCTAGAAAATTGCGCCACGGAGACAGTCGTGCTCCAATCTCACCACCGTCAAAACATTTCTCCAAAGCCATCAGCACAAAGAAAAAAAAGCACCGCACCACGACTGGGTGGGCTCGAAACTCCAACCTTCTGGTTAACAACCGATCGCGCTAGCCGATTGCGCCACGGAGACAGTCGTGCTCCACTCTCACCACCGTCAGAACATTTCTTCAGAGCTATCAGCCCAAAGGATAAAAAGCGACGCACCACCACCGGGTGCGCTCGAACCTCCAACCTTTCGGTTAACAGCCCATCGCGCTAGCCAAAATCGCCACGGAGACAGTCGTGCTCCACGCTCACCACTGTCAGGACATTTCTCTAAAGCTATCAGCGCGAAGAAAAAAAAGCGACACACCATCCCCGGGAGGGCTCGAACCTCCACCCTTTCGGTTAACAGCCGATCGCGCTAGCCAATTGCGCCACGGAGACAGTCATGCTCCACTCTCACCACCATCAGAACACATCTTCAAAGCTATCAGCGCAAAGAAAAAAGCAACACACCACTCCCGGGAGGGCTTGAACCTCCATCCTTTCGGTTAACAGCCGATTGCGCTAGGCAATTGCGCCACGGAGCCAGTCCTGCTCCACTCTCACCACCGTCAGAACATGTCTCCAAAGCTATCAGCGCAAAGAAAAAAGCAAACCACCGGGTGGGCTCGAACCTCCAACCTTTCGGTTAACAGCCGATCGCGCTAGCCAATTGCGCCACGGAGACAGTCGTGCTCCACACTCACCACCATCAGAACACATCTTCAAAGCTATCAGCGCAAAGAAAAAAGCAACACACCACTCCCGGGAGGGCTCGAACCTCCAACCTTTCGGTTAACAGCCGATCGCGCTAGCCAATTGCGTCCACGGAGACAGTCGTGCTTCACTCTCACCACCATCAGAACACATCTTCAAAGCTATCAGTGTAAAGAAAAAAGCAACACACTACTCCCGGGAGGGCTCGAACTTCCAACCTTTCGGTTAACAGCCGATCGCGCTAGCCAAATGCGCCACGGCGACAGTCGTGCTCCACCGTCAGAACATTTCTTCAGAGCTATCAGCCCAAAAGAAAAAAAGCGCCGCACCACCACCGGGTGGGCTCGAACCTCCAAACTTTCGGTTAACAGCCGATTGCGCTAGGCAATTGCGCCACGGAGACAGTCATGCTCCACTCTCACCACCATCAGAACACATCTTCAAAGCTATCAGCGCAAAGAAAAAAGCAACACACCACTCCCGGGAGGGCTCGAACCTCCAACCTTTCGGTTAACAGCCGATCGCGCTAGCAAATTGCGCCACGGAGACAGTCGTACTCCAATCTCACCATCGTCAGAACATGTCTCCAAAGCTATCAGTGCAAAGAAAAAGCAACACACCACTCCCGGGAGGGCTCGAAACTCCAACCTTTTGGTTAACAGCCGATCGCGCTAGCCAATTGCGCCTCGGACACAGTCGTGCTCCACTCTCACCACCATCAGAACATAGCTTCAAAGCTATCAGCGCAAAGAAAAAAGCAACACACCACTCCCGGGAGGTCTTGAACCTCCAACCTTTCGGTTAGAAGCCGATCGCGCTAGCCAATCGCGCCACGGAGAGTGTCCTGCTCCACTCTCACCACTATCAGAACATATCTTCAAATCTATCAGCCCAAAGAAAAAAAAGCGCCGCACCACCAACGGGTGGGCTCAAACCACCAACCTTTTGGGTAACAGCTGATCGCGCTAGCCAATTGCGCCACGGAGACAATCGTGCTCCACTCTCACCCCCGTCATAACCTTTCTTCAGAGCTATCAGCCTAAAGAAAAAGAAGCGCCGCACCACCACCGCGTGGGCTCGAAACTCCAATTTTTCGTTTAACAGCCGAACGTGCTAGAAAATTGCGCCACGGAGACAGTCGTGCTCCAATCTCACCACCGTCAGAACATTTCTCCAAAGCCATCAGCACAAAGAAAAAAAAGCACCGCACCACGACCGGGTGGTCTCGAAACTCCAACCTTTTGGTTAACAACCGATCGCGCTAGCCGATTGCGGCACGGAGACAGTCGTGCTCCACTCTCACCACCGTCAGAACATTTCTTCAGAGCTATCAGCCCAAAGGAAAAAAAGCGACGCACCACCACCGGGTGCGCTCGAACCTCCAACCTTTCGGTTAACAGCCCATCGCGCTAGCCAAAATCGCCACGGAGACAGTCGTGCTCCACTCTCACCACTGTCAGGACATTTCTCTAAAGCTATCAGCGCGAAGAAAAAAAACCGACACACCATCCCCGGGAGGGCTCGAACCTCCAACCTTTCGCCTAACAGCCGATTGCGCTAGCAAATTGCGCCACGGAGACAGCCGTGCTCCAATCTCACCATCGTCAGAACATGTCTCCAAAGCTATCAGTGCAAAGAAAAAGCAACACACCACTCCCGGGAGGGCTCGAAACTCCAAACTTTTGGTTAAGAGCCGATCGCGCTAGCCAATTGCGTCCACGGAGACAGTCGTGCTTCACTCTGACCACCATCAGAACACATCTTCATAGCTATCACTGCAAAGAAAAAAGCAACACACCACTCCCGGGAGGGCTCGAACCTCCAAACCTTTTGGTTAATAACCGATCGCGCTAGCCGATTGCGCCACGGAAGCAGTCGCGCTCCACTCTCACCACCGTCAGAACATTTCTTCAGAGCTATCAGCCTAAAGGAAAAAAAGCGCCGCACCACCACCGGGTGGGCTCGAACCTCCAACTTTTCGGTTCACAGCCCATCGCGCTAGCGAAAATCGCCACGGAGACAGTCGTGCTCCACTCTCACCACTGTCAGAACATTTCTCCAAAGCTATCAGCGCAAAGAAAAAAAAGCGACACACCATCCCCGGGAGCGCTCGAACCTCCAACCTTTCGGTTAACAGCCGATCGCGCTAGCCAATTGCGCCACGGAGACAGTCGTGCTACACTCTCACCACCATCAGAACACATCTTCACAGCTATCAGCGCAAAGAAAAAAGCAACACACCACTCCCGGGAGGGCTCGATCTTCCAACCTTTCGGTTAACAGCCGATCGCGCTAGCAAATTGCGCCACGGAGACAGTCGTGCTCCAATCTCACCATCGTCAGAACATGTCTCCAAAGCTATCAGTGCAAAGAAAAAGCAACACACCACTCCCGGGAGGGCTCGAAACTCCAACCTTTTGGTTAACAGCCGATCGCGCTAGCCAATTGCGTCCACGGAGACAGTCGTGCTTCACTCTCACCACCATCAGAACACATCTTCATAGCTATCAGTGCAAAGAAAAAAGCAACACACCACTTCCGGGAGGGCTCGAACCTCCAAACCTTTCGGTTAACAGCCTATCGCGCTAGCCAATTGCGCCTCGGACACAGTCGTGCTCCACTCTCACCACCATCAGGACATAGCTTCAAAGCTATCAGCGCAAAGAAAAAAGCAACACACCACTCCCGGGAGGGCTTGAACCTCCAACCTTTCGGTTAAAAGCCGATCGCGCTAGCCAATCGCGCCACGGAGAGTGTCCTGCTCCACTCTCACCACTATCAGAACATATCTTCAAATCTATCAGCCCAAAAAAAAAAGCGCCGCACCACCAACGGGTGGGCTCAAACCACCAACCTTTCGGTTAACAGCTGATCGCGCTAGCCAATTGCGCCACGGAGACAATCGTGCTCCACTCTCACCCCCGTCATAACCTTTCTTCAGAGCTATCAGCCCAAAGAAAAAGAAGCGCCGCACCACCACCGCGTGGGCTCGAAACTCCAATTTTTCGTTTAACAGCCGAACGTGCTAGAAAATTCCGCCACGGAGACAGTCGTGCTCCAATCTCACCACCGTCAGAACATTTCTCCAAAGCCATCAGCACAAAGAAAAAAAAGCACCGCACCACGACCGGGTGGGCTCGAAACTCCAACCTTTTGGTTAACAACTGATCGCGCTAGCCGATTGCGCCACGGAGACAGTCGTGCTCCACTCTCACCACCGTCAGAACATTTCTTCAGAGCTATCAGCCCAAAGGAAAAAAAGCGACGCACCACCACCGGGTGCGCTCGAACCTCCAACCTTTCGGTTAACAGCCCATCGCGCTAGCCAAAATCGCCACGGAGACAGTCGTGCTCCACTCTCACCACTGTCAGGACATTTCTCCAAAGCTATCAGCGCGAAGAAAAAAAAGCGACACACCATCCCCGGAAAGGCTCGAACCTCCAACCTTTCGCCTAACAGCCGATCGCGCTAGCAAATTGCGCCACGGAGACAGTCGTGCTTCACTCTGACCACCATCAGAACACATCTTCATAGCTATCACTGCAAAGAAAAAAGCAACACACCACTCCCGGGAGGGCTCGAACCTCCAAACCTTTTGGTTAATAACCGATCGCGCTAGCCGATTGCGCCACGGAGACAGTCGTGCTCCACTCTCACCACCGTCAGAACATTTCTTCAGAGCTATCAGCCTAAAGGAAAAAAAGCGCCGCACCACCACCGGGTGGGCTCGAACCTCCAACCTTTCGGTTCAAAGCCCATCGCGCTAGCGAAAATCGCCACGGAGACAGTCGTGCTCCACTCTCACCACTGTCAGAACATTTCTCCAAAGCTATCAGCGCAAAGAAATAAAAGCGACACACCATCCCCGGGAGCGCTCGAACCTCCAGCCTTTCGGTTAACAGCCTATTGCGCTATGCAATTGCGCCACGGAGCCAGTCCTGCTCCACTCTAACCACCGTCAGAACATGTCTCCAAAGCTATCAGCGCAAAAAAAGCAAACCACAGGGTGGGCTCGAACCTCCAACCTTTCGGTTAACAGCCGATCGCGCTAGCCAATTGCGCCACGGAGACAGTCGTGCTCCACACTCACCACCATCAGAACACATCTTCAAAGCTATCAGCGCAAAGAAAAAAGCAACACACCACTCCCGGGAGGGCTCAAACCTCCAACCTTTCGGTTAACAGCCGATGGCGCTAGCCAATTGCGTCCACGGAGACAGTCGTGCTTCACTCTCACCACCATCAGAACACATCTTCAAAGCTATCAGTGCAAAGAAAAAAGCAACACACTACCACCGGGAGGGCTCGAACCTCCAACCTTTCGGTTAACAGTCGATCGCGCTAGCCAATTGCGCCACGGAGACAGTCGTGCTCCACCGTCAGAACATTTCTTCAGAGCTATCAGCCCAAAGGAAAAAAAGCGCCGCACCACCACCGTATGGGCTCAAACCTCCAAACGTTCGGTTAACAGCCCATCGCGCTAGCTCATTGCGCCACGGAGACAGTCGTGCTCCACTCTCACCATCATCAGAACATAGCTTCAAAGCTATCAGCGCAAAGAAAAAAGCAACACACCACTCCCAGGAGGGCTTGAACCTCCAACCTTTTGGTTAACAGCCGTTCGCGCTAGCCAATCGCGCCACGGAGAGTGTCCTGCTCCACTCTCACCACGAACAGAACATAATTTCAAAGCTATCAGCCCAAAGAAAAAAAAGTGCCGCACCACCACCGGTTGGGCTCAAACCTCCAACCTTTCGGTTAACAGCTGATCGCGCTAGCCAATGCGCATGCGCCACGGAGACAGTCGTGCTCCACTCTCACCCCCGTCACAACATTTCTTCAGAGCTATCAGCCCAAAGAAAAAGAAGCACCGCCCCACCACCGGCTGGGCTCGAGCCTCCAATCTTTCGGTTAACAGCCGATCGCGCTAGCCGATTGCGCCACGGAGACATTCATGCTCCACTCTCACCACCATCAGAACATATTTTCAAAGCTATCAGCGCTAAGAAAAAAGCGACACACCACTCTCGGGAGGGCTCGAAACTCCAATTTTTCGGTTAACAGCCGAATGTGCTAGCCAATGGCGCCACGGAGACAGTCGTGCTCCAATCTCACCACCGTCAGAACATTTCTCCAAAGCTATCAGCGCAAAGAAAAAAGCAACACACCACTCCCGGGAGGGCTCGAACCTCCAACCTTTCGGTTAACAGCCGATCGCTCTAGCAAATTGCGCCACGGAGACAGTCGTGCTCCAATCTCACCATCGTCAGAACATGTCTCCAAAGCTATCAGTGCAAAGAAAAAGCAACACAAGACTCCCGGGAGGGCTCGAAACTCCAACCTTTTGGTTAACAGCCGATCGCGCTAGCCAATTGCGTCCACGGAGACAGTCGTGCTTCACTCTCACCACCATCAGAACACATCTTCATAGCTATCAGTGCAAAGAAAAAAGCAACAAACCACTTCCGGGAGGGCTCGAACCTCCAAACCTTTCGGTTAACAGCCGATCGCGCTAGCGAATTGCGCCACGGAGACAGTCGTGCTCCACTCTCACCACCGTCGGAACATTTCTTCAGAGCTATCAGCCCAAAGGAAAAAAAGCGCCGCACCACCACCGGGTGGACTCGAACCTCCAAACTTTCGGTTAACAGCCTATCGCGCTAGCCAATTGCGCCTCGGACACAGTCGTGCTCCACTCTCACCACCATCAGAACATAGCTTCAAAGCTATCAGCGCAAAGAAAAAAGCAACACACCACTCCCGGGAGGGCTTGAACCTCCAACCTTTCGGTTAAAAGCCGATCGCGCTAGCCAATCGCGCCACGGAGAGTGTCCTGCTCCGCTCTCACCACTATCAGAACATATCTTCAAATCTATCAGCCCAAACAAAAAAAAGCGCCGCACCACCAACGGGTGGGCTCAAACCACCAACCTTTCGGTTAACAGCTGATCGCGCTAGCCAATTGCGCCACGGAGACAACCGTGCTCCACTCTCACCCCCGTCATAACCTTTCTTCAGAGCTATCAGCCCAAAGAAAAAGAAGCGCCGCACCACCACCGCGTGGGCTCGAAACTCCAATTTTTCGTTTAACAGCCGAACGTGCTAGAAAATTGCGCCACGGAGACAGTCGTGCTCCAATCTCACCACCGTCAGAACATTTCTCCAAAGCCATCAGCACAAAGAAAAAAAAGCACCGCACCACGACCGGGAGGGCTCGAAACTCCAACCTTTTGGTTAACAGCCGATCGCGCTAGCCAATTGCGATACGGAGACAGTCCTCTCCACTATCGCCACCATTAGAACTTATCTTCAAAGCTATCAGCCCAAAGAAAAAAAGCGACACACCGTCCCCGGGTGGGCTCGAACCTCCAACTTTTCGGTTAACAGCCGATCGCGCTAGCCACTTGCGCCCCGGGGATAGTCCTGCTCCACTCTCACCAACATCAAAACATATCTTCAAAGCTATAAGCCTAAAGAAAAAAAAGCGCCGCACCACCACCAGGTGGGCTCGAACCTCCAGCCTTTCAGTTAACAGCCGATCGCGCTAGAAAATTGCGCCACAGAGACAGTCGTGCTCCACTCTCACCACCGTCAGAACATTTCTCCAAAGCTATCAGCGCAAAAAAAAGCGACACACCGGTCCCGGGTGGGCTCAAACCTCCAACCTTTCGGTTAACAGCTAATCGCGCTAGCCATTTGTGCCACGGAGATAGTCCTGCTCCACTCTCACTACCATCAGAACATAATTTCAAAGCTATCAGCCCAAAGAAAAAAAAGCGCCGCACCACCACCGGGTGAGCTCGAACCTCCACCTTTCGGTTAACAGCCGATCGCGCTAGCCAATTGTGCCACGGAGACAGTCGTGCTCCACTTTCACCACCATCAGAACATACCTTCAAAGCTATCTGCGCAAAGAAAAAAGCAACACACCACTCCCAGGAGGGCTCGAAACTCCAACCTTTTGGTTAACAGCCGATCGCGCTATCCAATTGCGCCACGGAGACAGTCGTGCTCCACTCTCACCACCATCAGAACATATCTTCAAAGCTATCAGTGCAAAAAAAAGCGACACACCACTCCCGGGAAGGCTCGAAACTTCAATTTGTCGGTTAACACACGAACGTGCAGCCAGTTGCGCCACGCAGACAGTCGTGCCCCAATCTCACCACCGTCAAAACATTTCTGCAAAGCTATCAGCGCAAAGAAAAAAAAGCGCCGCAGCACCACCGGGTGGGCTCAAAACTCGAACCTTTCGGTCAACAGCCGACCGCGCCATCTAATTGTGCCACAGAGACCGTCCTGCTCCACTTTCACCACCATCAGATCATATCTTCAAAGCTATCAGCCTAAAGAGAAAAAAGCACCGCACCACCACCGGGTGGGCTCGAAACTCCATCCTTTCGGTTAACAGCCGATCACGCTAGCTAATTGCGCCACGGAGACAGTCCTGCTCCACTCTCACCACCATCAGAACATATCTTAAAAGCTATCAGCCTAAAGAAAAAAAAGCGCCGCACCACCACCGGGTGGGCTCGAACCTCCAACATTTTGGTTAACAGCCGATTGCGCTAGCGAATTGTGCCACAGAGACAGTCGTGCTCCACTCTCAGCACCATCAGAACATATCTTAAAAGCTATCAGCGCAAAGAAAAAAAAGCGCCGCACCACCACCGGGTGGGCTCGAAACCCGAACCTTTCGGTTAACAGCCGATCGCGCTAGCCAATTGCGCCATGGAGACAGTCCTGCTCTACTCTCACCACCGTCAGAACATTTCTCCAAAGCTATCAGTGCAAAAAAAAGCGACACACCGTCCCCGGGTGGGCTCGAACCTCCAACTTTTCGGTTAACAGCCGATCGCGCTAGCCAATTGCGCCACGGAGACAGTCGTGCTCCACCGTCAGAACATTTCTTCAGAGCTATCAGCCCAAAGGAAAAAAAGCGCCGCACCACCACCGTATGGGCTCAAACCTCCAAACGTTCGGTTAACAGCCCATCGCGCTAGCCAATTGCGCCACGGAGACAGTCGTGCTCCACTCTCACCACCATCAGAACATAGCTTCAAAGCTATCAGCGCAAAGAAAAAAGCAACACACCACTCCCGGGAGGGCTTGAACCTCCAACCTTTTGGTTAACAGCCGATCGCGCTAGCCAATCGCGCCACGGAGAGTGTCCTGCTCCACTCTCACCACGAACAGAACATATTTTCAAATCTATCAGCCCAAAGAAAAAAAAGTGCCGCACCACCACCGGTTGGGCTCAAACCTCCAACCTTTCGGTTAACAGCTGATCGCGCTAGCCAATGCGCATGCGCCACGGAGACAGTCGTGCTCCACTCTCACCCCCGTCACAACATTTCTTCAGAGCTATCAGCCCAAAGAAAAAGAAGCACCGCCCCACCACCGGCTGGGCTCGAGCCTCCAATCGTTCGGTTAACAGCCGATCGCGCTAGCCGATTGCGCCACGGAGACAGTCATGCTCCACTCTCACCACCATCAGAACATATTTTCAAAGCTATCAGCGCAAAGAAAATAGCGACACACCACTCTCGGGAGGGCTCGAAACTCCAATTTTTCGGTTAACAGCCGAATGTGCTAGCCAATGGCGCCACGGAGACAGTCGCGCTCCAATCTCACCACCGTCAGAACATTTCTCCAAAGCTATCAGCGCAAAGAAAAAAGCAACACACCACTCCCGGGAGGGCTCAAACCTCCAATTTTTCGGTTAACAGCCGAACGTGCTAGCCAATTGCGCCACGGAGACAGTCGTGCTCCAATCTCACCACCGTCAGAACATGTCTCCAAAGCTATCAGTGCAAAGAAATAAGCAACACACCACTCCCGGGAGGGCTCGAAACTCCTACCTTTTGGTTAACAACCGATCGCGCTAGCCGATTGCGCCACGGAGACAGTCGTGCTCCACTCTCACCACCGTCAGAACATTTCTTCAGAGCTATCAGCCCAAAAGAAAAAAAGCGACGCACCACCACCGGGTGGGCTCGAACCTCCAACCTTTCGGTTAACAGCCCATCGCGCTAGCCAAAGTCGCCACGGAGACAGTCGTGCTCCTCTCTAACCACTGTCAGAACATTTCTCCAAAGCTATCAGCGCAAAGAAAAAAAAGCGACACACCATCCCCGGGAGCGCTCGAACCTCCAGCTTTTCGGTTAACAGCCGATTGCGCTAGGCAATTGCGCCACGGAGACAGTCCTGCTCCACTCTCACCACCATCTGTACATATCTTCAAAGCTATCAGCCCAAAGAAAAAAAAGCGCCGCACCACCACCGGGTGGGCTCGAACCTCAAACCTTTCGGTTAACAGCCGATTGCGCTAGCGAATTGTGCCACAGAGACAGTCGTGCTCCACTCTCAGCACCATCAGAACATATCTTAAAAGCTATCAGCGCAAAGAAAAAAAAGCGCCGCACCACCACCGGGTGGGCTCGAAACCCGAACCTTTCGGTTAACAGCCGATCGCGCTAGCCAATTGCGCCATGGAGACAGTCCTGCTCTACTCTCACCACCGTCAGAACATTTCTCCAAAGCTATCAGTGCAAAAAAAAGCGACACACCGTCCCCGGGTGGGCTCGAACCTCCAACTTTTCGGTTAACAGCCGATCGCGCTAGCCAATTGCGCCACGGAGACAGTCGTGCTCCACCGTCAGAACATTTCTTCAGAGCTATCAGCCCAAAGGAAAAAAAGCGCCGCACCACCACCGTATGGGCTCAAACCTCCAAACGTTCGGTTAACAGCCCATCGCGCTAGCCCATTGCGCCACGGAGACAGTCGTGCTCCACTCTCACCACCATCAGAACATAGCTTCAAAGCTATCAGCGCAAAGAAAAAAGCAACACACCACTCCCGGGAGGGCTTGAACCTCCAACCTTTTGGTTAACAGCCGATCGCGCTAGCCAATCGCGCCACGGAGAGTGTCCTGCTCCACTCTCACCACGAACAGAACATATTTTCAAAGCTATCAGCCCAAAGAAAAAAAAGTGCCGCACCACCACCGGTTGGGCTCAAACCTCCAACCTTTCGGTTAACAGCTGATCGCGCTAGCCAATGCGCATGCGCCACGGAGACAGTCGTGCTCCACTCTCACCCCCGTCACAACATTTCTTCAGAGCTATCAGCCCAAAGAAAAAGAAGCACCGCCCCACCACCGGCTGGGCTCGAGCCTCCAATCTTTCGGTTAACAGCCGATCGCGCTAGCCGATTGCGCCACGGAGACAGTCATGCTCCACTCTCACCACCCTCAGAACATATTTTCAAAGCTATCAGCGCAAAGAAAAAAGCGACACACCACTCTCGGGAGGGCTCGAAACTCCAATTTTTCGGTTAACAGCCGAATGTGCTAGCCAATGGCGCCACGGAGACAGTCGTGCTCCAATCTCACCACCGTCAGAACATTTCTCCAAAGCTATCAGCGCAAAGAAAAAAGCAACACACCACTCCCGGGAGGGCTCAAACCCCGAACCTTTCGGTTAACAGCCGATCGCGCTAGCAAATTGCGCCACGGAGACAGTCGTGCTCCAATCTCACCATCGTCAGAACATGTCTCCAAAGCTATCAGTGCATGGAAAAAGCAACACAAGACTCCCGGGAGGGCTCGAAACTCCAACCTTTTGGTTAACAGCCGATCGCGCTAGCCAATTGCGTCCACGGAGACAGTCGTGCTTCACTCTCACCACCATCAGAACACATCTTCATAGCTATCAGTGCAAAGAAAAAAGCAACAAACCACTTCCGGGAGGGCTCGAACCTCCAAACCTTTCGGTTAACAGCCGATCGCGCTAGCGAATTGCGCCACGGAGACAGTCGTGCTCCACTCTCACCACCGTCGGAACATTTCTTCAGAGCTATCAGCCAAAAGGAAAAAAAGCGCCGCACCACCACCGGGTGGACTCGAACCTCCAAACTTTCGGTTAACAGCCTATCGCGCTAGCCAATGTCGCCTCGGACACAGTCGTGCTCCACTCTCACCACCATCAGAACATAGCTTCAAAGCTATCAGCGCAAAGAAAAAAGCAACACACCACTCCCGGGAGGGCTTGAACCTCCAACCTTTCGGTTAAAAGCCGATCGCGCTAGCCAATCGCGCCACGGAGAGTGTCCTGCTCCACTCTCACCACTATCAGAACATATCTTCAAATCTATCAGCCCAAAGAAAAAAAGCGCCGCACCACCAACGGGTGGGCTCAAACCACCAACCTTTCGGTTAACAGCTGATCGCGCTAGCCAATTGCGCCACGGAGACAATTGTGCTCCACTCTCACCCCCGTCATAACCTTTCTTCAGAGCTATCAGCCCAAAGAAAAAGAAGCGCCGCACCACCACCGCGTGGGCTCGAAACTCCAATTTTTCGTTTAACAGCCGAACGTGCTAGAAAATTGCGCCACGGAGACATTCGTGCTCCAATCTCACCACCGTCAGAACATTTCTCCAAAGCCATTAGCACAAAGAAAAAAAAAGCACCGCACCACGACCGGGTGGGCTCGAAACTCCAACCTTTTGGTTAACAACCGATCGCGCTAGCCGATTGCGCCACGGAGACAGTCGTGCTCCACTCTCACCACCGTCAGAACATTTCTTCAGAGCTATCAGCCCAAAGGAAAAAAAGCGACGCACCACCACCGGGTGCGCTCGAACCTCCAACCTTTCGGTTAACAGCCAATCGCGCTAGCCAAAATCGCCACGGAGACAGTCGTGCTCCACTCTCACCACTGTCAGGACATTTCTCCAAAGCTATCAGCGCGAAGAAAAAAAAGCGACACACCATCCCCGGGAGGGCTCGAACCTCCAACCTTTCGCCTAACAGCCGATCGCGCTAGCAAATTGCGCCACGGAGACAGCCGTGCTCCAATCTCACCATCGTCAGAACATGTCTCCAAAGCTATCAGTGCAAAGAAAAAGCAACACACCACTCCCGGGAGGGCTCGAAACTCCAAACGTTTGGTTAAGAGCCGATCGCGCTAGCCAATTGCGTCCACGGAGACAGTCGTGCTTCACTCTGACCACCATCAGAACACATCTTCATAGCTATCACTGCAAAGAAAAAAGCAACACACCACTCCCGGGAGGGCTCGAACCTCCAAACCTTTTGGTTAATAACCGATCGCGCTAGCCGATTGCGCCACGGAGACAGTCGTGCTCCACTCTCACCACCGTCAGAACATTTCTTCAGAGCTATCAGCCTAAAGGAAAAAAAGCGCCGCACCACCACCGGGTGGGCTCGAACCTCCAACCTTTCGGTTCACAGCCCATCGCGCTAGCGAAAATCGCCACAGAGACAGTCGTGCTCCACTCTCACCACTGTCAGAACATTTCTCCAAAGCTATCAGCGCAAAAAAAAGCGACACACCATCCCCGGGAGCGCTCGAACCTCCAGCCTTTCGGTTAACAGCCGATTGCGCTATGCAATTGCGCCACGGAGCCAGTCCTGCTCCACTCTAACCACCGTCAGAACATGTCTCCAAAGCTATCAGCGCAAAGAAAAAAGCAAACCACAGGGTGGGCTCAAACCACCAACCTTTCGGTTAACAGCTGATCGCGCTAGCCAATTGCGCCACGGAGACAATCGTGCTCCACTCTCACCCCCGTCATAACCTTTCTTCAGAGCTATCAGCCCAAAGAAAAAGAAGCGCCGCACCACCACCGCGTGGGCTCGAAACTCCAATTTTTCGTTTAACAGCCGAACGTGCTAGAAAATTGCGCCACGGAGACATTCGTGCTCCAATCTCACCACCGTCAGAACATTTCTCCAAAGCCATTAGCACAAAGAAAAAAAAAGCACCGCACCACGACCGGGTGGGCTCGAAACTCCAACCTTTTGGTTAACAACCGATCGCGCTAGCCGATTGCGCCACGGAGACAGTCGTGCTCCACTCTCACCACCGTCAGAACATTTCTTCAGAGCTATCAGCCCAAAGGAAAAAAAGCGACGCACCACCACCGGGTGCGCTCGAACCTCCAACCTTTCGGTTAACAGCCAATCGCGCTAGCCAAAATCGCCACGGAGACAGTCGTGCTCCACTCTCACCACTGTCAGGACATTTCTCCAAAGCTATCAGCGCGAAGAAAAAAAAGCGACACACCATCCCCGGGAGGGCTCGAACCTCCAACCTTTCGCCTAACAGCCGATCGCGCTAGCAAATTGCGCCACGGAGACAGCCGTGCTCCAATCTCACCATCGTCAGAACATGTCTCCAAAGCTATCAGTGCAAAGAAAAAGCAACACACCACTCCCGGGAGGGCTCGAAACTCCAAACGTTTGGTTAAGAGCCGATCGCGCTAGCCAATTGCGTCCACGGAGACAGTCGTGCTTCACTCTGACCACCATCAGAACACATCTTCATAGCTATCACTGCAAAGAAAAAAGCAACACACCACTCCCGGGAGGGCTCGAACCTCCAAACCTTTTGGTTAATAACCGATCGCGCTAGCCGATTGCGCCACGGAGACAGTCGTGCTCCACTCTCACCACCGTCAGAACATTTCTTCAGAGCTATCAGCCTAAAGGAAAAAAGCGCCGCACCACCACCGGGTGGGCTCGAACCTCCAACCTTTCGGTTCACAGCCCATCGCGCTAGCGAAAATCGCCACAGAGACAGTCGTGCTCCACTCTCACCACTGTCAGAACATTTCTCCAAAGCTATCAGCGCAAAAAAAAGCGACACACCATCCCCGGGAGCGCTCGAACCTCCAGCCTTTCGGTTAACAGCCGATTGCGCTATGCAATTGCGCCACGGAGCCAGTCCTGCTCCACTCTAACCACCGTCAGAACATGTCTCCAAAGCTATCAGCGCAAAGAAAAAAGCAAACCACAGGGTGGGCTCGAACCTCCAACCTTTCGGTTAACAGCCGATCGCGCTAGCCAATTGCGCCACGGAGACAGTCGTGCTCCACACTCACCACCATCAGAACACATCTTCAAAGCTATCAGCGCAAAGAAAAAAGCAACACACCACTCCCGGGAGGGCTCAAACCTCCAACCTTTCGGTTAACAGCCGATGGCGCTAGCCAATTGCGTCCACGGAGACAGTCGTGCTTCACTCTCACCACCATCAGAACACATCTTCAAAGCTATCAGTGCAAAGAAAAAAGCAACACACTACTCCCGGGAGGGCTCGAACCTCCAACCTTTCGGGTAACAGCCGATCGCGCTAGCCAATTGCGCCACGGAGACAGTCGTGCTCCACCGTCAGAACATTTCTTCAGAGCTATCAGCCCAAAGGAAAAAAAGCGCCGCACCACCACCGTATGGGCTCAAACCTCCAAACGTTCGGTTAACAGCCCATCGCGCTAGCCAATTGCGCCACGGAGACAGTCGTGCTCCACTCTCACCACCATCAGAACATAGCTTCAAAGCTATCAGCGCAAAGAAAAAAGCAACACACCACTCCCGGGAGGGCTTGAACCTCCAACCTTTTGGTTAACAGCCGATCGCGCTAGCCAATCGCGCCACGGAGAGTGTCCTGCTCCACTCTCACCACGAACAGAACATATTTTCAAAGCTATCAGCCCAAAGAAAAAAAAGTGCCGCACCACCACCGGTTGGGCTCAAACCTCCAACCTTTCGGTTAACAGCTGATCGCGCTAGCCAATGCGCATGCGCCACGGAGACAGTCGTGCTCCACTCTCACCCCCGTCACAACATTTCTTCAGAGCTATCAGCCCAAAGAAAAAGAAGCACCGCCCCACCACCGGCTGGGCTCGAGCCTCCAATCTTTCGGTTAACAGCCGATCGCGCTAGCCGATTGCGCCACGGAGACAGTCATGCTCCACTCTCACCACCATCAGAACATATTTTCAAAGCTATCAGCGCAAAGAAAAAAGCGACACACCACTCTCGGGAGGGCTCGAAACTCCAATTTTTCGGTTAACAGCCGAATGTGCTAGCCAATGGCGCCACGGAGACAGTCGTGCTCAAATCTCACCACCGTCAGAACATTTCTCCAAAGCTATCAGCGCAAAGAAAAAAGCAACACACCACTCCCGGGAGGGCTCAAACCTCCAGCTTTTCGGTTAACAGCCGAATGCGCTAGGCAATTGCGCCACGGAGACAGTCCTCCTCCACTCTCACCACCATCTGTACATATCTTCAAAGCTATCAGCCCAAAGAAAAAAAAGCGCCGCACCACCACCGGGTGGGCTCGAACCTCAAACCTTTCGGTTAACAGCCGATCGCGCTAGCCAATTGCGCCACGGAGACAGTCATGCTCCACTCTCACCACCATCAGAACACATCTTCAAAGCTATCAGCGCAAAGAAAAAAGCAACACACCACTCCCGGGAGGGCTCGAACCTCCAACCTTTCGGTTAACAGCCGATCGCGCTAGCGAATTGCGCCATGGAGACAGTCGTGCTCCTATCTCACCATCGTCAGAACATGTCTCCAAAGCTATCAGTGCAAAGAAAAAGCAACACACCACTCCCGGGAGGGCTTGAACCTCCAACCTTTCGGTTAACAGCCAATCGCGCAAGCCAATCGCGCCACGGAGAGTGTCCTGCTCCACTCTCACCATTATAAGAACATATCTTCAAAGCTATCAGCCCAAAGAAAAAAAAGCGCCGCACCACCACCGGGTGGGCTCAAACCACCAACCTTTCGGTTAACAGCTGATCGCGCTAGCCAATTGCGCCACGGAGACAGTCGTGCTCCACTCTCACCCCCGTCATAACCTTTCTTCAGAGCTATCAGCCCAAAGAAAAAGAAGCGCCGAACCACCACCGGGTGGGCTCGAAACTCCAAGTTTTCGTTTAACAGCCGAACGTGCTAGAAAATTGCGCAACGGAGACAGTCGTGCTTCAATCTCACCACCGTCAGAACATTTCTCCAAAGCTATCAGCGCAAAGAAAAAAAAGCACTGCACCACGACCGGGTGAGCTCGAAACTCCAACATTTCGGTTAACAGCCGACCGCGATAGCCAATTGCGCCACGGAGACAGTCGTGCTCCACTCTCACCACCATCAGAATATATCTTCAAAGCTTTCAGCGCAAAGAAAAAAGCAACACACCACGCCCGGGAGGGCTCGAACCTCCAACCTTTCGGTTAACAGCCGATCGCGCTAGGCAATCGCGCCACGGAGAGTGTCCTGCTCCACTCTCACCACCATCAGAACATATCTTCAAAACTATCAGCCCAAAGAAAAAAAGCGCCGCACCACCACCGGGTGGGCTCAAACCTCCAACCTTTCGGTTAACAGCTGATCGCGCTAGCCAATGCGCATGCGCCATGGAGACAGTCGTGCTCCACTCTCACCCCCATCACAACATTTCTTCAGAGCTATCAGCCCAAAGAAAAAGAAGCGCCGCACCGTCACCGGCTGGGCTCGAGCCTGCAACCTTTCGGTTAACAGCCGATCGCGCTAGCCAATTGCGCCACGGAGACAGTCGTGCTCCACTCTCACCACCATCAGAACATCTCTTCAAAGCTATCAGCGCAAAGAAAAAAGCGACACACCACTCCCGGGATGGCTCGAAACTCCAACCTTTCGGTTAACAGCCGATCGCGCTAGCCAATGCGCATGCGCCACGGAGACAGTCGTGCTCCACTCTCACCCCCGTCCCAACATTTCTTCAGAGCTATCAGCCGAAACAAAAAGAAGCGCCGCACCACCGGCTGGGCTCGAGCCTCCAACCTTTCGGTTAACAGCCGATCGCGCTAGCTAATTGCGCCACAGAGACAGTCATGCTCCACTCTCACCACCATCAGAACATATCTTCAAAGCTATCAGCGCAAAGAAAAAAGCGACACACCACTCCCGGGAGGGCTCGAAACTCCAATTTTTCGGTTATCAGCCGAATGTGCTAGCCAATGGCACCACGGAGACAGTCGTGCTCCAATCTGACCACCGTCAACACATTTCTCCAAAGCTATCAGCGCAAAGAAAAAAGCGACACACCATCCCCGGAAGGGCTCGAACCTCCAACCTTTCGCTTAACAGCCGATCGCGCTAGCAAATTGCGCCACGTAGACAGCCGTGCTCCAATCTCACCATCGTCAGAACATGTCTCCAAAGCTATCAGTGCAAAGAAAAAGCAACACACCACTCCCGGGAGGGCTCGAAACTCCAAACTTTTGGTTAACAGCCGATCGCGCTAGCCAATTGCGTCCACGGAGACAGTCGTGCTTCACTCTGACCACCATCAGAACGCATCTTCATAGCTATCACTGCAAAGAAAAAAGCAACACACCACTCCCGGGAGGGCTCGAACATCCAAACCTTTTGGTTAATAACCGATCGCGCTAGCCGATTGGCCACGGAGACAGTCGTGCTCCACTCTCACCACCGTCAGAACATTTCTTCAGAGCTATCAGCCTAAAGGAAAAAAAGCGCCGCACCATCACCGGGTGGGCTCGAACCTCCAACCTTTCGGTTAACAGCCCATCGCGCTAGCGAAAATCGCCACGGAGACAGTCGTGCTCCACTCTCATCACTGTCAGAACATTTCTCCAAAGCTGTCAGCGCAAAGAAAAAAAAGCGACACACCATCCCCGGGAGCGCTTGAACCTCCAGCCTTTCGGTTAACAGCCGATTGCGCTAGGCAATTGCGCCACGGAGCCAGTCCTGCTCCACTCTAACCACCGTCAGAACATGTCTCCAAAGCTATCAGCGCAAAGAAAAAAGCAAACCGCAGGGTGGGCTCGAACCTCCAACCTTTCGGTTAACAGCCGATCGCGCTAGCCAATTGCGCCACGGAGACAGTCGTGCTCCACACTCACCACCATCAGAACACATCTTCAAAGCTATCAGCGCAAAGAAAAAAGCAACACACCACTCCCGGGAGGGCTCAAACCTCCAACCTTTCGGTTAACAGCCGATGGCGCTAGCCAGTTGCGTCCACGGAGACAGTCGTGCTTCACTCTCACCACCATCAGAACACATCTTCAAAGCTATCAGTGCAAAGAAAAAAGCAACACACTACTCCCGGGAGGGCTCGAACCTCCAACCTTTCGGTTAACAGACGATCGCGCTAGCGAATTGCGCCACGGAGACAGTCGTGCTCCACCGTCAGAACATTTCTTCAGAGCTATCAGCCCAAAGGAAAAAAAGCGCCGCACCACCACCGTATGGGCTCGAACCTCCAAACGTTCGGTTAACAGCCCATCGCGCTAGCCAAAAGCGCCACGGAGACAGTCGTGCTCCACTCTCGCCACCATCAGAACATAGCTTCAAAGCTATCAGCGCGAAGAAAAAAGCAACACACCACTCCCGGGAGGGCTTGAACCTCCAACCTTTTGGTTAACAGCCGATCGCGCTAGCCAATCGCGCCACGGAGAGTGTCCTGCTCCACTCTCACCACCAACAGAACATATTTTCAAAGCTATCAACCCAAAGAAAAAAAAGTGCCGCACCACCACCGGTTGGGCTCAAACCTCCAACCTTTCGGTTAACAGCTGATCGCGCTAGCCAATGCGCATGCGCCACGGAGACAGTCGTGCTCCACTCTCACCCCCGTCACAACATTTCTTCAGAGCTATCAGCCCAAAGAAAAAGAAGCACCGCCCCACCACCGGCTGGGCTCGAGCCTCCAATCTTTCGGTTAAAAGCCGATCGCGCTAGCCGATTGCGCCACGGAGACAGTCATGCTCCACTCTCACCACCATCAGAACATATTTTCAAAGCTATCAGCGCAAAGAAAAAAGCGACACACCACTCTCGGGAGGGCTCGAAACTCCAATTTTTCGGTTAACGGCCGAATGTGCTAGCCAATGGCGCCACGGAGACAGTCGTGCTCCAATCTCACCACCGTCAGAACATTTCTCCAAAGCTATCAGCGCAAAGAAAAAAGCAACACACCACTCCCGGGAGGGCTCAAACCTCCAATTTTTCGGTTAACAGCCGAACGTGCTAGCCAATTGCGCCACGGAGACAGTCGTGCTCCAATCTCACCACCGTCAGAACATGTCTCCAAAGCTATCAGCGCAAAGAAAAAAGCAACACACCACTCCCGGGAGGGCTCGAAACTCCTACCTTTTGGTTAACAACCGATCGCGCTAGCCGATTGCGCCACGGAGACAGTCGTGCTCCACTCTCACCACCGTCAGAACATTTCTTCAGAGCTATCAGCCCAAAAGAAAAAAAGCGACGCACCACCACCGGGTGGGCTCGAACCTCCAACCTTTCGGTTAACAGCCCATCGCGCTAGCCAAAATCGCCACGGAGACAGTCGTGCTCCTCTCTAACCACTGTCAGAACATTTCTCCAAAGCTATCAGCGCAAAGAAAAAAAAGCGACACACCATCCCCGGGAGTGCTCGAACCTACAGCTTTTCGGTTAACAGCCGATTGCGCTAGGCGATTGCGCCACGGAGACAGTCCTGCTCCACTCTCACCACCATCTGTACATATCTTCAAAGCTATCAGCCCAAAGAAAAAAAAGCGCCGCACCACCACCGGGTGGGCTCGAACCTCAAACCTTTCGGTTAACAGCCGATCGCGCTAGCCAATCGCGCCACGGAGACAGTCATGCTCCACTCTCACCACCATCAGAACACATCTTCAAAGCTATCAGCGCAAAGAAAAAAGCAACACACCACTCCAGGGAGGGCTCGAACCTCCAACCTTTCGGTTAACAGCCGATCGCGCTAGCAAATTGCGCCACGGAGACAGTCGTGCTCCAATCTCACCATTGTCAGAACATGTCTCCAAAGCTATCAGTGCAAAGAAAAAGCAACACACCACTCCCGGGAGGGCTCGAAACTCCAACCTTTTGATTAACAGCCGATCGCGCTAGCCAATTGCGTCCACGGAGACAGTCGTGCTTCACTCTCATCACCATCGGAACACATCTTCATAGCTATCAGTGCAAACAAAAAAGCAACACACCACTCCCGGGAGGGCTCGAACCTCCAAACCTTTCGGTTAACAGCCGATCGCGCTAGCGAATTGCGCCACGGAGACAGTCGTGCTCCACTCTCACCACCGTCAGAACATTTCTTCAGAGCTATCAGCCCAAAGGAAAAAAAGCGCCGCACCACCACCGGGTGGGCTTGAACCTCCAACCTTTCGGTTAACAGCCGATCGCGATAGCCAATCGCACCACGGAGAGTGTCCTGCTCCACTCTCACCATTATAAGAACATATCTTCAAAGCTATCAGCCCAAAGAAAAAAAAGCGCCGCACCACCACCGGGTGGGCTCAAACCACCAACCTTTCGGTTAACAGCTGATCGCGCTAGCCGATTGCGCCACGGAGACAGTCGTGCTCAATTCTCACCCTCGTCATAACCTTTCTTCAGAGCTATCAGCCCAAAGAAAAAGAAGCGCCGCACCACCACCGGGTGGGCTCGAAACTCCAAGTTTTCGTTTAACAGCCGAACGTGCTAGAAAATTGCGCCACGGAGACAGTCGTGCTTCAATCTCACCACCGTCAGAACATTTCTCCAAAGCTATCAGCGCAAAGAAAAAAAAGCACCGCACCACGACCGGGTGAGCTCGAAACTCCAACATTTCGGTTAACAGCCGACCGCGATAGCCAATTGCGCCACGGAGACAGTCGTGCTCCACTCTCACCACCATCAGAATATATCTTCAAAGCTATCAGCGCAAAGAAAAAAGCAACACACCACTCCCGGGAGGGCTCGAACCTCCAACCTTTCGGTTAACAGCCGATCGCGCTAGGCAATCGCGCCACGGAAAGTGTCCTGCTCCACTCTCACCACCATCAGAACATATCTTCAAAACTATCAGCCCAAAGAAAAAAAGCGCCGCACCACCACCGGGTGGGCTTAAACCTCCAACCTTTCGGTTAACAGCTGATCGCGCTAGCCAATGCGCATGCGCCATGGAGACAGTCGTGCTCCACTCTCACCCCCATCACAACATTTCTTCAGAGCTATCAGCCCAAAGAAAAAGAAGCGCCGCACCGCCACCGGCTGGGCTCGAGCCTGCAACCTTTCGGTTAACAGCCGATCGCGCTAGCCTATTGCGCCACGGAGACAGTCGTGCTCCACTCTCACCACCATCAGAACATCTCTTCAAAGCTATCAGCGCAAAGAAAAAAGCGACACACCACTCCCGGGATGGCTCGAAACTCCAACGTTTCGGTTAACAGCCGATCGCGCTAGCCAATGCGCATGCGCCACGGAGACAGTCGTGCTCCACTCTCACCCCCGTCACAACATTTCTTCAGAGCTATCAGCCCAAACAAAAAGAAGCGCCGCACCACCGGCTGGGCTCGAGCCTCCAACCTTTCGGTTAACAGCCGATCGCGCTAGCCAATTGCGCCACGGAGACAGTCATGCTCCACTCTCACCATCGTCAGAACATGTCTCCAAAGCTATCAGTGCAAAGAAAAAGCAACACACCACTCCCGGGAGGGCTCGAAACTCCAAACGTTTGGTTAAGAGCCGATCGCGCTAGCCAATTGCGTCCACGGAGACAGTCGTGCTTCACTCTGACCACCATCAGAACACATCTTCATAGCTATCACTGCAAAGAAAAAAGCAACCCACCACTCCCGGGAGGGCTCGAACCTCCAAACCTTTTGGTTAATAACCGATCGCGCTAGCCGATTGCGCCACGGAGACAGTCGTGCTCCACTCTCACCACCGTCAGAACATTTCTTCAGAGCTATCAGCCTAAAGGAAAAAAAGCGCCGCACCACCACCGGGTGGGCTCGAACCTCCAACCTTTCGGTTCACAGCCCATCGCGCTAGCGAAAATCGCCACAGAGACAGTCGTGCTCCACTCTCACCACTGTCAGAACATTTCTCCAAAGCTATCAGCGCAAAAAAAAGCGACACACCATCCCCGGGAGCGCTCGAACCTCCAGCCTTTCGGTTACCAGCCGATTGCGCTATGCAATTGCGCCACGGAGCCAGTCCTGCTCCACTCTAACCACCGTCAGAACATGTCTCCAAAGCTATCAGCGCAAAGAAAAAAGCAAACCACAGGGTGGGCTCAAACCACCAACCTTTCGGTTAACAGCTGATCGCGCTAGCCAATTGCGCCACGGAGACAATCGTGCTCCACTCTCACCCCCGTCATAACCTTTCTTCAGAGCTATCAGCCCAAAGAAAAAGAAGCGCCGCACCACCACCGCGTGGGCTCGAAACTCCAATTTTTCGTTTAACAGCCGAACGTGCTAGAAAATTGCGCCACGGAGACATTCGTGCTCCAATCTCACCACCGTCAGAACATTTCTCCAAAGCCATTAGCACAAAGAAAAAAAAAGCACCGCACCACGACCGGGTGGGCTCGAAACTCCAACCTTTTGGTTAACAACCGATCGCGCTAGCCGATTGCGCCACGGAGACAGTCGTGCTCCACTCTCACCACCGTCAGAACATTTCTTCAGAGCTATCCGCCCAAAGGAAAAAAAGCGACGCACCACCACCGGGTGCGCTCGAACCTCCCAGCTTTCGGTTAACAGCCAATCGCGCTAGCCAAAATCGCCACGGAGACAGTCGTGCTCCACTCTCACCACTGTCAGGACATTTCTCCAAAGCTATCAGCGCGAAGAAAAAAAAGCGACACACCATCCCCGGGAGGGCTCGAACCTCCAACCTTTCGCCTAACAGCCGATCGCGCTAGCAAATTGCGCCACGGAGACAGCCGTGCTCCAATCTCACCATCGTCAGAACATGTCTCCAAAGCTATCAGTGCAAAGAAAAAGCAACACACCACTCCCGGGACGGCTCGAAACTCCAAACGTTTGGTTAAGAGCCGATCGCGCTAGCCAATTGCGTCCACGGAGACAGTCGTGCTTCACTCTGACCACCATCAGAACACATCTTCATAGCTATCACTGCAAAGAAAAAAGCAACACACCACTCCCGGGAGGGCTCGAACCTCCAAACCTTTTGGTTAATAACCGATCGCGCTAGCCGATTGCGCCACGGAGGCAGTCGTGCTCCACTCTCACCACCGTCAGAACATTTCTTCAGAGCTATCAGCCTAAAGGAAAAAAGCGCCGCACCACCACCGGGTGGGCTCGAACCTCCAACCTTTCGGTTCACAGCCCATCGCGCTAGCGAAAATCGCCACAGAGACAGTCGTGCTCCACTCTCACCACTGTCAGAACTTTTCTCCAAAGCTATCAGCGCAAAAAAAAGCGACACACCATCCCCGGGAGCGCTCGAACCTCCAGCCTTTCGGTTAACAGCCGATTGCGCTATGCAATTGCGCCACGGAGCCAGTCCTGCTCCACTCTAACCACCGTCAGAACATGTCTCCAAAGCTATCAGCGCAAAGAAAAAAGCAAACCACAGGGTGGGCTCGAACCTCCAACCTTTCGGTTAACAGCCGATCGCGCTAGCCAATTGCGCCACGGAGACAGTCGTGCTCCACACTCACCACCATCAGAACACATCTTCAAAGCTATCAGCGCAAAGAAAAAAGCAACACACCACTCCCGGGAGGGCTCAAACCTCCAACCTTTCGGTTAACAGCCGATGGCGCTAGCCAATTGCGTCCACGGAGACAGTCGTGCTTCACTCTCACCACCATCAGAACACATCTTCAAAGCTATCAGTGCAAAGAAAAAAGCAACACACTACTCCCGGGAGGGCTCGAACCTCCAACCTTTCGGGTAACAGCCGATCGCGCTAGCCAATTGCGCCACGGAGACAGTCGTGCTCCACCGTCAGAACATTTCTTCAGAGCTATCAGCCCAAAGGAAAAAAAGCGCCGCACCACCACCGTATGGGCTCAAACCTCCAAACGTTCGGTTAACAGCCCATCGCGCTAGCCAATTGCGCCACGGAGACAGTCGTGCTCCACTCTCACCACCATCAGAACATAGCTTCAAAGCTATCAGCGCAAAGAAAAAAGCAACACACCACTCCCGGGAGGGCTTGAACCTCCAACCTTTTGGTTAACAGCCGATCGCGCTAGCCAATCGCGCCACGGAGAGTGTCCTGCTCCACTCTCACCACGAACAGAACATATTTTCAAAGCTATCAGCCCAAAGAAAAAAAAGTGCCGCACCACCACCGGTTGGGCTCAAACCTCCAACCTTTCGGTTAACAGCTGATCGCGCTAGCCAATGCGCATGCGCCACGGAGACAGTCGTGCTCCACTCTCACCCCCGTCACAACATTTCTTCAGAGCTGTCAGCCCAAAGAAAAAGAAGCACCGCCCCACCACCGGCTGGGCTCGAGCCTCCAATCTTTCGGTTAACAGCCGATCGCGCTAGCCGATTGCGCCACGGAGACAGTCATGCTCCACTCTCACCACCATCAGAACATATTTTCAAAGCTATCAGCGCAAAGAAAAAAGCGACACACCACTCTCGGGAGGGCTCGAAACTCCAATTTTTCGGTTAACAGCCGAATGTGCTAGCCAATGGCGCCACGGAGACAGTCGTGCTCAAATCTCACCACCGTCAGAACATTTCTCCAAAGCTATCAGCGCAAAGAAAAAAGCAACACACCACTCCCGGGAGGGCTCAAACCTCCAGCTTTTCGGTTAACAGCCGAATGCGCTAGGCAATTGCGCCACGGAGACAGTCCTGCTCCACTCTCACCACCATCTGTACATATCTTCAAAGCTATCAGCCCAAAGAAAAAAAAGCGCCGCACCACCACCGGGTGGGCTCGAACCTCAAACCTTTCGGTTAACAGCCGATCGCGCTAGCCAATTGCGCCACGGAGACAGTCATGCTCCACTCTCACCACCATCAGAACACATCTTCAAAGCTATCAGCGCAAAGAAAAAAGCAACACACCACTCCCGGGAGGGCTCGAACCTCCAACCTTTCGGTTAACAGCCGATCGCGCTAGCGAATTGCGCCATGGAGACAGTCGTGCTCCTATCTCACCATCGTCAGAACATGTCTCCAAAGCTATCAGTGCAAAGAAAAAGCAACACACCACTCCCGGGAGGGCTTGAACCTCCAACCTTTCGGTTAACAGCCAATCGCGCAAGCCAATCGCGCCACGGAGAGTGTCCTGCTCCACTCTCACCATTATAAGAACATATCTTCAAAGCTATCAGCCCAAAGAAAAAAAAGCGCCGCACCACCACCGGGTGGGCTCAAACCACCAACCTTTCGGTTAACAGCTGATCGCGCTAGCCGATTGCGCCACGGAGACAGTCGTGCTCAATTCTCACCCTCGTCATAACCTTTCTTCAGAGCTATCAGCCCAAAGAAAAAGAAGCGCCGCACCACCACCGGGTGGGCTCGAAACTCCAAGTTTTCGTTTAACAGCCGAACGTGCTAGAAAATTGCGCCACGGAGACAGTCGTGCTTCAATCTCACCACCGTCAGAACATTTCTCCAAAGCTATCAGCGCAAAGAAAAAAAAGCACCGCACCACGACCGGGTGAGCTCGAAACTCCAACATTTCGGTTAACAGCCGACCGCGATAGCCAATTGCGCCACGGAGACAGTCGTGCTCCACTCTCACCACCATCAGAATATATCTTCAAAGCTATCAGCGCAAAGAAGAAAGCAACACACCACTCCCGGGAGGGCTCGAACCTCCAACCTTTCGGTTAACAGCCGATCGCGCTAGGCAATCGCGCCACGGAAAGTGTCCTGCTCCACTCTCACCACCATCAGAACATATCTTCAAAACTATCAGCCCAAAGAAAAAAAGCGCCGCACCACCACCGGGTGGGCTCAAACCTCCAACCTTTCGGTTAACAGCTGATCGCGCTAGCCAATGCGCATGCGCCATGGAGACAGTCGTGCTCCACTCTCACCCCCATCACAACATTTCTTCAGAGCTATCAGCCCAAAGAAAAAGAAGCGCCGCACCGCCACCGGCTGGGCTCGAGCCTGCAACCTTTCGGTTAACAGCCGATCGCGCTAGCCTATTGCGCCACGGAGACAGTCGTGCTCCACTCTCACCACCATCAGAACATCTCTTCAAAGCTATCAGCGCAAAGAAAAAAGCGACACACCACTCCCGGGATGGCTCGAAACTCCAACGTTTCGGTTAACAGCCGATCGCGCTAGCCAATGCGCATGCGCCACGGAGACAGTCGTGCTCCACTCTCACCCCCGTCACAACATTTCTTCAGAGCTATCAGCCCAAACAAAAAGAAGCGCCGCACCACCGGCTGGGCTCGAGCCTCCAACCTTTCGGTTAACAGCCGATCGCGCTAGCCAATTGCGCCACGGAGACAGTCATGCTCCACTCTCACCATCGTCAGAACATGTCTCCAAAGCTATCAGTGCAAAGAAAAAGCAACACACCACTCCCGGGAGGGCTCGAAACTCCAAACGTTTGGTTAAGAGCCGATCGCGCTAGCCAATTGCGTCCACGGAGACAGTCGTGCTTCACTCTGACCACCATCAGAACACATCTTCATAGCTATCACTGCAAAGAAAAAAGCAACACACCAATCCCGGGAGGGCTCGAACCTCCAAACCTTTTGGTTAATAACCGATCGCGCTAGCCGATTGCGCCACGGAGACAGTCGTGCTCCACTCTCACCACCGTCAGAACATTTCTTCAGAGCTATCAGCCTAAAGGAAAAAAAGCGCCGCACCACCACCGGGTGGGCTCGAACCTCCAACCTTTCGGTTCACAGCCCATCGCGCTAGCGAAAATCGCCACAGAGACAGTCGTGCTCCACTCTCACCACTGTCAGAACATTTCTCCAAAGCTATCAGCGCAAAAAAAAGCGACACACCATCCCCGGGAGCGCTCGAACCTCCAGCCTTTCGGTTAACAGCCGATTGCGCTATGCAATTGCGCCACGGAGCCAGTCCTGCTCCACTCTAACCACCGTCAGAACATGTCTCCAAAGCTATCAGCGCAAAGAAAAAAGCGAACCACAGGGTGGGCTCAAACCACCAACCTTTCGGTTAACAGCTGATCGCGCTAGCCAATTGCGCCACGGAGACAATCGTGCTCCACTCTCACCCCCGTCATAACCTTTCTTCAGAGCTATCAGCCCAAAGAAAAAGAAGCGCCGCACCACCACCGCGTGGGCTCGAAACTCCAATTTTTCGTTTAACAGCCGAACGTGCTAGAAAATTGCGCCACGGAGACATTCGTGCTCCAATCTCACCACCGTCAGAACATTTCTCCAAAGCCATTAGCACAAAGAAAAAAAAAGCACCGCACCACGACCGGGTGGGCTCGAAACTCCAACCTTTTGGTTAACAACCGATCGCGCTAGCCGATTGCGCCACGGAGACAGTCGTGCTCCACTCTCACCACCGTCAGAACATTTCTTCAGAGCTATCAGCCCAAAGGAAAAAAAGCGACGCACCACCACCGGGTGCGCTCGAACCTCCAAACTTTCGGTTAACAGCCAATCGCGCTAGCCAAAATCGCCACGGAGACAGTCGTGCTCCACTCTCACCACTGTCAGGACATTTCTCCAAAGCTATCAGCGCGAAGAAAAAAAAGCGACACACCATCCCCGGGAGGGCTCGAACCTCCAACCTTTCGCCTAACAGCCGATCGCGCTAGCAAATTGCGCCACGGAGACAGCCGTGCTCCAATCTCACCATCGTCAGAACATGTCTCCAAAGCTATCAGTGCAAAGAAAAAGCAACACACCACTCCCGGGAGGGCTCGAAACTCCAAACGTTTGGTTAAGAGCCGATCGCGCTAGCCAATTGCGTCCACGGAGACAGTCGTGCTTCACTCTGACCACCATCAGAACACATCTTCATAGCTATCACTGCAAAGAAAAAAGCAACACACCACTCCCGGGAGGGCTCGAACCACCAAACCTTTTGGTTAATAACCGATCGCGCTAGCCGATTGCGCCACGGAGACAGTCGTGCTCCACTCTCACCACCGTCAGAACATTTCTTCAGAGCTATCAGCCTAAAGGAAAAAAGCGCCGCACCACCACCGGGTGGGCTCGAACCTCCAACCTTTCGGTTCACAGCCCATCGCGCTAGCGAAAATCGCCACAGAGACAGTCGTGCTCCACTCTCACCACTGTCAGAACATTTCTCCAAAGCTATCAGCGCAAAAAAAAGCGACACACCATCCCCGGGAGCGCTCGAACCTCCAGCCTTTCGGTTAACAGCCGATTGCGCTATGCAATTGCGCCACGGAGCCAGTCCTGCTCCACTCTAACCACCGTCAGAACATGTCTCCAAAGCTATCAGCGCAAAGAAAAAAGCAAACCACAGGGTGGGCTCGAACCTCCAACCTTTCGGTTAACAGCCGATCGCGCTAGCCAATTGCGCCACGGAGACAGTCGTGCTCCACACTCACCACCATCAGAACACATCTTCAAAGCTATCAGCGCAAAGAAAAAAGCAACACACCACTCCCGGGAGGGCTCAAACCTCCAACCTTTCGGTTAACAGCCGATGGCGCTAGCCAATTGCGTCCACGGAGACAGTCGTGCTTCACTCTCACCACCATCAGAACACATCTTCAAAGCTATCAGTGCAAAGAAAAAAGCAACACACTACTCCCGGGAGGGCTCGAACCTCCAACCTTTCGGGTAACAGCCGATCGCGCTAGCCAATTGCGCCACGGAGACAGTCGTGCTCCACCGTCAGAACATTTCTTCAGAGCTATCAGCCCAAAGGAAAAAAAGCGCCGCACCACCACCGTATGGGCTCAAACCTCCAAACGTTCGGTTAACAGCCCATCGCGCTAGCCAATTGCGCCACGGAGACAGTCGTGCTCCACTCTCACCACCATCAGAACATAGCTTCAAAGCTATCAGCGCAAAGAAAAAAGCAACACACCACTCCCGGGAGGGCTTGAACCTCCAACCTTTTGGTTAACAGCCGATCGCGCTAGCCAATCGCGCCACGGAGAGTGTCCTGCTCCACTCTCACCCCCGTCACAACATTTCTTCAGAGCTATCAGCCCAAAGAAAAAGAAGCACCGCCCCACCACCGGCTGGGCTCGAGCCTCCAATCTTTCGGTTAACAGCCGATCGCGCTAGCCGATTGCGCCACGGAGACAGTCATGCTCCACTCTCACCACCATCAGAACATATTTTCAAAGCTATCAGCGCAAAGAAAAAAGCGACACACCACTCTCGGGAGGGCTCGAAACTCCAATTTTTCGGTTAACAGCCGAATGTGCTAGCCAATGGCGCCACGGAGACAGTCGTGCTCAAATCTCACCACCGTCAGAACATTTCTCCAAAGCTATCAGCGCAAAGAAAAAAGCAACGCACCACTCCCGGGAGGGCTCAAACCTCCAGCTTTTCGGTTAACAGCCGAATGCGCTAGGCAATTGCGCCACGGAGACAGTCCTGCTCCACTCTCACCACCATCTGTACATATCTTCAAAGCTATCAGCCCAAAGAAAAAAAAGCGCCGCACCACCACCGGGTGGGCTCGAACCTCAAACCTTTCGGTTAACAGCCGATCGCGCTAGCCAATTGCGCCACGGAGACAGTCATGCTCCACTCTCACCACCATCAGAACACATCTTCAAAGCTATCAGCGCAAAGAAAAAAGCAACACACCACTCCCGGGAGGGCTCGAACCTCCAACCTTTCGGTTAACAGCCGATCGCGCTAGCGAATTGCGCCATGGAGACAGTCGTGCTCCTATCTCACCATCGTCAGAACATGTCTCCAAAGCTATCAGTGCAAAGAAAAAGCAACACACCACTCCCGGGAGGGCTTGAACCTCCAACCTTTCGGTTAACAGCCAATCGCGCAAGCCAATCGCGCCACGGAGAGTGTCCTGCTCCACTCTCACCATTATAAGAACATATCTTCAAAGCTATCAGCCCAAAGAAAAAAAAGCGCCGCACCACCACCGGGTGGGCTCAAACCACCAACCTTTCGGTTAACAGCTGATCGCGCTAGCCAATTGCGCCACGGAGACAGTCGTGCTCCACTCTCACCCCCGTCATAACCTTTCTTCAGAGCTATCAGCCCAAAGAAAAAGAAGCGCCGAACGGGTGGGCTCGAAACTCCAAGTTTTCGTTTAACAGCCGAACGTGCTAGAAAATTGCGCAACGGAGACAGTCGTGCTTCAATCTCACCACCGTCAGAACATTTCTCCAAAGCTATCAGCGCAAAGAAAAAAAAGCACTGCACCACGACCGGGTGAGCTCGAAACTCCAACATTTCGGTTAACAGCCGACCGCGATAGCCAATTGCGCCACGGAGACAGTCGTGCTCCACTCTCACCACCATCAGAATATATCTTCAAAGCTTTCAGCGCAAAGAAAAAAGCAACACACCACGCCCGGGAGGGCTCGAACCTCCAACCTTTCGGTTAACAGCCGATCGCGCTAGGCAATCGCGCCACGGAGAGTGTCCTGCTCCACTCTCACCACCATCAGAACATATCTTCAAAACTATCAGCCCAAAGATAAAAAGCGCCGCACCACCACCGGGTGGGCTCAAACCTCCAACCTTTCGGTTAACAGCTGATCGCGCTAGCCAATGCGCATGCGCCATGGAGACAGTCGTGCTCCACTCTCACCCCCATCACAACATTTCTTCAGAGCTATGAGCCCAAAGAAAAAGAAGCGCCGCACCGTCACCGGCTGGGCTCGAGCCTGCAACCTTTCGGTTAACAGCCGATCGCGCTAGCCAATTGCGCCACGGAGACAGTCGTGCTCCACTCTCACCACCATCAGAACATCTCTTCAAAGCTATCAGCGCAAAGAAAAAAGCGACACACCACTCCCGGGATGGCTCGAAACTCCAACCTTTCGGTTAACAGCCGATCGCGCTAGCCAATGCGCATGCGCCACGGAGACAGTCGTGCTCCACTCTCACCCCCGTCCCAACATTTCTTCAGAGCTATCAGCCGAAACAAAAAGAAGCGCCGCACCACCGGCTGGGCTCGAGCCTCCAACCTTTCGGTTAACAGCCGATCGCGCTAGCCAATTGCGCCACAGAGACAGTCATGCTCCACTCTCACCACCATCAGAACATATCTTCAAAGCTATCAGCGCAAAGAAAAAAGCGACACACCACTCCCGGGAGGGCTCGAAACTCCAATTTTTCGGTTATCAGCCGAATGTGCTAGCCAATGGCACCACGGAGACAGTCGTGCTCCAATCTGACCACCGTCAACACATTTCTCCAAAGCTATCAGCGCAAAGAAAAAAGCGACACACCATCCCCGGAAGGGCTCGAACCTCCAACCTTTCGCTTAACAGCCGATCGCGCTAGCAAATTGCGCCACGTAGACAGCCGTGCTCCAATCTCACCATCGTCAGAACATGTCTCCAAAGCTATCAGTGCAAAGAAAAAGCAACACACCACTCCCGGGAGGGCTCGAAACTCCAAACTTTTGGTTAACAGCCGATCGCGCTAGCCAATTGCGTCCACGGAGACAGTCGTGCTTCACTCTGACCACCATCAGAACGCATCTTCATAGCTATCACTGCAAAGAAAAAAGCAACACACCACTCCCGGGAGGGCTCGAACATCCAAACCTTTTGGTTAATAACCGATCGCGCTAGCCGATTGGCCACGGAGACAGTCGTGCTCCACTCTCACCACCGTCAGAACATTTCTTCAGAGCTATCAGCCTAAAGGAAAAAAAGCGCCGCACCATCATCGGGTGGGCTCGAACCTCCAACCTTTCGGTTAACAGCCCATCGCGCTAGCGAAAATCGCCACGGAGACAGTCGTGCTCCACTCTCATCACTGTCAGAACATTTCTCCAAAGCTGTCAGCGCAAAGAAAAAAAAGCGACACACCATCCCCGGGAGCGCTTGAACCTCCAGCCTTTCGGTTAACAGCCGATTGCGCTAGGCAATTGCGCCACGGAGCCAGTCCTGCTCCACTCTAACCACCGTCAGAACATGTCTCCAAAGCTATCAGCGCAAAGAAAAAAGCAAACCGCAGGGTGGGCTCGAACCTCCAACCTTTCGGTTAACAGCCGATCGCGCTAGCCAATTGCGCCACGGAGACAGTCGTGCTCCACACTCACCACCATCAGAACACATCTTCAAAGCTATCAGCGCAAAGAAAAAAGCAACACACCACTCCCGGGAGGGCTCAAACCTCCAACCTTTCGGTTAACAGCCGATGGCGCTAGCCAGTTGCGTCCACGGAGACAGTCGTGCTTCACTCTCACCACCATCAGAACACATCTTCAAAGCTATCAGTGCAAAGAAAAAAGCAACACACTACTCCCGGGAGGGCTCGAACCTCCAACCTTTCGGTTAACAGCCGATCGCGCTAGCGAATTGCGCCACGGAGACAGTCGTGCTCCACCGTCAGAACATTTCTTCAGAGCTATCAGCCCAAAGGAAAAAAAGCGCCGCACCACCACCGTATGGGCTCGAACCTCCAAACGTTCGGTTAACAGCCCATCGCGCTAGCCAATAGCGCCACGGAGACAGTCGTGCTCCACTCTCGCCACCATCAGAACATAGCTTCAAAGCTATCAGCGCGAAGAAAAAAGCAACACACCACTCCCGGGAGGGCTTGAACCTCCAACCTTTTGGTTAACAGCCGATCGCGCTAGCCAATCGCGCCACGGAGAGTGTCCTGCTCCACTCTCACCACCAACAGAACATATTTTCAAAGCTATCAACCCAAAGAAAAAAAAGTGCCGCACCACCACCGGTTGGGCTCAAACCTCCAACCTTTCGGTTAACAGCTGATCGCGCTAGCCAATGCGCATGCGCCACGGAGACAGTCGTGCTCCACTCTCACCCCCGTCACAACATTTCTTCAAAGCTATCAGCCCAAAGAAAAAGAAGCACCGCCCCACCACCGGCTGGGCTCGAGCCTCCAATCTTTCGGTTAAAAGCCGATCGCGCTAGCCGATTGCGCCACGGAGGCAGTCGTGCTCCAATCTCACCACCGTCAGAACATTTCTCCAAAGCTATCAGCACAAAGAAAAAAGCAACACACCACTCCCGGGAGGGCTCAAACCTCCAATTTTTCGGTTAACAGCCGAACGTGCTAGCCAATTGCGCCACGGAGACAGTCGTGCTCCAATCTCACCACCGTCAGAACATGTCTCCAAAGCTATCAGCGCAAAGAAAAAAGCAACACACCACTCCCGGGAGGGCTCGAAACTCCTACCTTTTGGTTAACAACCGATCGCGCTAGCCGATTGCGCCACGGAGACAGTCGTGCTCCACTCTCACCACCGTCAGAACATTTCTTCAGAGCTATCAGCCCAAAAGAAAAAAAGCGACGCACCACCACCGGGTGGGCTCGAACCTCCAACCTTTCGGTTAACAGCCCATCGCGCTAGCCAAAATCGCCACGGAGACAGTCGTGCTCCTCTCTAACCACTGTCAGAACATTTCTCCAAAGCTATCAGCGCAAAGAAAAAAAAGCGACACACCATCCCCGGGAGTGCTCGAACCTACAGCTTTTCGGTTAACAGCCGATTGCGCTAGGCGATTGCGCCACGGAGAAAGTCCTGCTCCACTCTCACCACCATCTGTACATATCTTCAAAGCTATCAGCCCAAAGAAAAAAAAGCGCCGCACCACCACCGGGTGGGCTCGAACCTCAAACCTTTCGGTTAACAGCCGATCGCGCTAGCCAATCGCGCCACGGAGACAGTCATGCTCCACTCTCACCACCATCAGAACACATCTTCAAAGCTATCAGCGCAAAAAAAAAAGCAACACACCACTCCAGGGAGGGCTCGAACCTCCAACCTTTCGGTTAACAGCCGATCGCGCTAGCAAATTGCGCCACGGAGACAGTCGTGCTCCAATCTCACCATCGTCAGAACATGTCTCCAAAGCTATCAGTGCAAAGAAAAAGCAACACACCACTCCCGGGAGGGCTCGAAACTCCAACCTTTTGATTAACAGCCGATCGCGCTAGCCAATTGCGTCCACGGAGACAGTCGTGCTTCACTCTCATCACCATCGGAACACATCTTCATAGCTATCAGTGCAAACAAAAAAGCAACACACCACTCCCGGGAGGGCTCGAACCTCCAAACCTTTCGGTTAACAGCCGATCGCGCTAGCGAATTGCGCCACGGAGACAGTCGTGCTCCACTCTCACCACCGTCAGAACATTTCTTCAGAGCTATCAGCCCAAAGGAAAAAAAGCGCCGCACCACCACCGGGTGGGCTTGAACCTCCAACCTTTCGGTTAACAGCCGATCGCGATAGCCAATCGCACCACGGAGAGTGTCCTGCTCCACTCTCACCATTATAAGAACATATCTTCAAAGCTATCAGCCCAAAGAAAAAAAAGCGCCGCACCACCACCGGGTGGGCTCAAACCACCAACCGTTCGGTTAACAGCTGATCGCGCTAGCCGATTGCGCCACGGAGACAGTCGTGCTCAATTCTCACCCTCGTCATAACCTTTCTTCAGAGCTATCAGCCCAAAGAAAAAGAAGCGCCGCACCACCACCGGGTGGGCTCGAAACTCCAAGTTTTCGTTTAACAGCCGAACGTGCTAGAAAATTGCGCCACGGAGACAGTCGTGCTTCAATCTCACCACCGTCAGAACATTTCTCCAAAGCTATCAGCGCAAAGAAAAAAAAGCACCGCACCACGACCGGGTGAGCTCGAAACTCCAACATTTCGGTTAACAGCCGACCGCGATAGCCAATTGCGCCACGGAGACAGTCGTGCTCCACTCTCACCACCATCAGAATATATCTTCAAAGCTATCAGCGCAAAGAAAAAAGCAACACACCACTCCCGGGAGGGCTCGAACCTCCAACCTTTCGGTTAACAGCCGATCGCGCTAGGCAATCGCGCCACGGAAAGTGTCCTGCTCCACTCTCACCACCATCAGAACATATCTTCAAAACTATCAGCCCAAAGAAAAAAAGCGCCGCACCACCACCGGGTGGGCTCAAACCTCCAACCTTTCGGTTAACAGCTGATCGCGCTAGCCAATGCGCATGCGCCATGGAGACAGTCGTGCTCCACTCTCACCCCCATCACAACATTTCTTCAGAGCTATCAGCCCAAAGAAAAAGAAGCGCCGCACCGCCACCGGCTGGGCTCGAGCCTGCAACCTTTCGGTTAACAGCCGATCGCGCTAGCCTATTGCGCCACGGAGACAGTCGTGCTCCACTCTCACCACCATCAGAACATCTCTTCAAAGCTATCAGCGCAAAGAAAAAAGCGACACACCACTCCCGGGATGGCTCGAAACTCCAACGTTTCGGTTAACAGCCGATCGCGCTAGCCAATGCGCATGCGCCACGGAGACAGTCGTGCTCCACTCTCACCCCCGTCACAACATTTCTTCAGAGCTATCAGCCCAAACAAAAAGAAGCGCCGCACCACCGGCTGGGCTCGAGCCTCCAACCTTTCGGTTAACAGCCGATCGCGCTAGCCAATTGCGCCACGGAGACAGTCATGCTCCACTCTCACCACCATCAGAACATATCTTCAAAGCTATCAGCGCAAAGAAAAAAGCGACACACCACTCCCGGGAGGGCTCAAACCTCCAATTTTTCGGTTAACAGCCGAACGTGCTAGCCAATCGCGCCACGGAGACAGTCGTGTTCCTCTCTCACCACCATCAGAACATATCTTCAAAGCTATCAGCGAAAAGAAAAAAGCAACACATCACTCCGGGGAGAGCTGAAACCTCCAAATTTTCAGTTAACAGCCCATCGCGCTAGCCGAAATCGAAACGGAGACAGTCGTGCTCCACTCTCACCACCATCAGAACACATCTTCAAAGCTATCAGCGCAAAGAAAAAAGCAACACACCACTCCCGGGAGGGCTCGAACCTCCAATCTTTCGGTTAACAGCCGATCACGCTAGCAAATTGCGCCACGGAGACAGTCGTGCTCCAAGCTCACCATCGTCAGAACATGTCTTCAAAGCTATCAGTGCAAAGAAAAAGCAACACACCACTCCCGGGAGGGCTCGAACCTCCAACCTTTCGCTTAACAGCCGATCGCGCTAGCAAATTGCGCCACGGAGAAAGTCGTGCTCCAATCTCACCATCGTCAGAACATGTCTTCAAAGCTATCAGTGCAAAGAAAAAGCAACACACCACTCCCGGGAGGGCTCGAAACTCCAACCTTTTGGTTAACAGCCGATCGCGCTAGCCAATTGCGTCCACGGAGACAATCGTGCTTCACTCTCACCACCATCAGAACACATCTTTATAGCTATCAGTCAAAGAAAAAAGCAACACACCACTCCCGGGAGGGCTCGAACCTCCAACCTTTCGCTTAACAGCCGATCGCGCTAGCAAATTGCGCCACGGAGAAAGTCGTGCTCCAATCTCACCATCGTCAGAACATGTCTTCAAAGCTATCAGTGCAAAGAAAAAGCAACACACCACTCCCGGGAGGGCTCGAAACTCCAACCTTTCGGTTAACAGCCGATCGCGCTAGCCATTTGCGCCACAAAGAGTGTCCTGCTCCACTCTCACCACCATCAGAACATATCTTCAAAGCTTTCAGCCCAAAGAAAAAAAAAAGCGCCGCACCACCACCGGGTGTGCTCAAACCTCCAACCTTTCGGTTAACAACTGATCGCGCTAGCCAATGCGCATGCGCCACGGAGACAGTCGTGCTCCACTCTCACCCCCGTCACAGCATTTCTTCAGAGCTATCAGCCCAAAGGAAAAAAAGCGCCGCACCACCACCGGGAGGGCTCGAACCTCCAAACCTTTCGGTTAACAGCCGATCGCGCTAGCCAATGGCGCCACGGAGACAGTCGTGCTCCACTCTCACCACCTTCATAACATTTCTTCAGAGCTATCAGCCCAAAGAAAAAGAAGCGCCGCACCACCACCGGGTGTGCTCCAAACTCCAATTTTTCGGTTAACAGCCGAACGTGCTAGCCAATTGCGCCACGGAGACAGTCGTACTCCAATCTCACCACCGTCAGAACATTTGTTCAAAGCTATCAGCGCAAAGAAAAAAAAAAGCGCCCCACCACGACCGGGTGGGCTCGAACCTCCAACATTTCGGATAACAGCCGACCGCGCTAGCCAATGGCGCCACGGAAAGTGTCCTGCTCCACTCTCACCACCATCAGAACATATCTTCAAAGCAATCAGCCCAAAGAAAAAAAGCGCCGCACCACCACCGGGTGGGCTCAAACCTCCAACCTTTCGGTTAACAGCTGATCGTGCTAGCCAATGCGCATGCGCCACGGAGACAGTCGTGCTCCACTCTCACCCCCGTCACAACATTTCTTCAGAGCTATCAGCCCAAAGAAAAAGAAGCGCCGCACCGCCACCGCCTGGGCTCGAGCCTCCAACCTTTCAGTTAACAGCCCATCGCGCTAGCCAATTGCGCCACGAAGACAGTCGTGCTCCACTCTCACCACCATCAGAACATTTTTACAAAGGTATCAGCGCAAAAAGAAAAGCAACACACCACTCCCGGGAGGCCTCAAACCTCCAATTTTTCGGTTAACAGCCGATCGCGCTAGCCAATCGCGCCACGGAGAGTGTCCTGCTCCACTCTCACCATTATCAGAACATATCTTCAAAGCTATCAGCCCAAAGAAAAAAAAAGCGCCGCACCACCATCGGGTGGGCTCAAACCTCCAACCTTTCGGTTAACAGCTGATCGCGCTAGCCAATTGCGCCACGAAGACAGTCGTGCTCCACTCTCACCCCCGTCATAACATTTCTTCAGAGCTATCAGCCCAAAGAAAAAGAAGCGCCGCACCACCACCGAGTGGGCTCCAAACTCCAATTTTTCGGTTAACAGCCGAACGTGCTAGCCAATTGCGCCACGGAGACAGTCGTACTTCAATCTCACCACCGTCAGAACATTTGTCCAAAGCTATCAGCGCAAAGAAAAAAAAGCGCCCCACCACGACCGGGTGGGCTCGAACCTCCAACATTTCGTTTAACAGCCGACCGTGCTAGCCAATTGCGCCACAGAGACAGTCGTGCTCCACTCTCACCACCATGAGAATATATCTTCGAAGCTATCAGCGCAAAGAAAAAAGCAACACACCATTCCCGGGAGGGCTCGAACCTCCAACCATTCGGTTAACAGCCGATCGCGCTAGCCAATCGCGCCACGGAGAGTGTCCTGATCCACTTTCACCACAAACAGAACATATCTTCAAAGCTATCAGCCCAAAGAAAAAAAAGCGCCGCACCACCACCGGTTGGGCTCAAACCTCCAACCTTTCGGTTAACAGCTGATCGTGCTAGCCCATGCGCATGCGCCACGGAGACAGTCGTGCTCCACTCTCACCCCCGTCACAACATTTCTTCAGAGCTATCAGCCCAAAGAAAAAGAAGCGCCGCACCACCACCGGCTGGGCTCGAGACTCCAACCTTTCGGTTAACAGCCGATCGCGCTAGCCAATTGCGCAATGGAGACAGTCATGCTCCACTCTCACCACCATCAGAACATATTGTTACGAGACAATGCCCCACTTAAACAGTGAGATAGGCGCTGAGGAAGACGAGGTGACTTGTGTGTGCGCGCGCTCTCTCTTGTTCGCCATCTTGGCTTGCGCGTTGGCGCTGTGTAAATATATTTTAAAACGCCTAGTTTCCCTTGTGCCTTCACGCAACATTTTGGTGGAAGGTGCTGGGTTACAACGCACGACGGAGTTACGCAGCGGACGCCTAGTCTCTGCTCCCAACATGTCCACCGGCAGCGACGCTTCCTCAACTGCTACGCCCACTGCATCAATGGCGCCGACCTCTCCTGTTTATCTCGTGGCCGCTCCACCCCGCGATCCCGGCAACTTTTCGGGAACGGACGGCGAGGACGTGGATGAGTGGCTTAAACTCTACGAACTCTTCAGCACAAATCACAGGTGGGACCCAACCTTAATGCTGGCAAACATCATCTTTTATTTACAAGGAACGGCCAAGGCGTGGTTTAATAACAATGTGGACGGTATCACAAGCTGGGACGTATGCAAGACCAAATTACGCGAGTTGTTTGGTCAATCTGCCGGCTGCAAGCAGGCCGCTAGGAAAGAACTTGGCACACGTGTTCAGACGTCCACGGAGTCCTACCTGGCGTATATTCAAGATGTGCTGACCCTTTGCCGTAAAGTTGACCGAACCATGGCTGAAGCCGACAAGGTAACGCACGTGCTCAAGGGCATCGCAGACGATGCATTTAACCTCATTGTGTGCAAAGGCTGTTCCACCGTGCAAGATGTTATCTTGGAGTGCCAACAGTTTCAAGAGGCTAAAAGCCGTCGCATTGCTTACCACTTTACGCGCCTTCCCAACACTGCTGCGACGTCAACATGTGCGGATCTCCATGTACCGACCCTGCCCAATTCACACTCCAGTGACATCACGAGAATTGTACGCCGTGAAATCGAAGCCATCTCACCCGCCCCCTTGAGAGCACTGGCACCGAGTGATCCTCAGCCGACCATATCGCTAATACAGACCGTTGTTCGCCAGGAACTAGCCAACGCGGGTGTTCACACAGTCTGTTCTGTGCACCGTCCCGGCGCTGTCAGTTCGTCTACCCCGAGCCACCCACAGCAGTATCGCCGCCCTGCTCCACGTAATCGTGACCCAAATGCGTGGAGAACGCCTGATGACAGGCCGATTTGCTTCCGATGTGAACGAGTGGGACACATTTCCCGTCATTGCCGAAGCACGTGGACCTCACCGTATCGGGCAAACCCAAACTTCTCTAACCCCCATTCACCGGCCCACCTCTATGACCAGGAACCACCACGGCGTGAGGGCTCAGCTAATTACGACCCGACCACTACGACCACTGCCCAGTACAGTCGCTCACCTTCACCTCGACGTAGATTTTCCCGATCTCCACCACCACCTCGTTCCCCGTCCCCGTCCTCTGCCCGGCGGTTTTCTTCGGAAAACTAACGGCTGCAGCTCCTGGAGGTGACGCTGCTGATACGACTTGCTCTCCAATTCCTCTGTTGACGCTCCCGACCAATCAGAACTTGATCGACGTTGAAGTGGACGGTTTATCTGTTAAAGCCTTAGTAGACACTGGCGCCCATATTTCTGTGATGAGCCTGCACATTCGAGACCGCTTAAAGAAAGTACTTACTCCAGCCCCTTCACGCAGCGTTCGCGTTGCTGATGGTAGTACGGCTGCTGTTATTGGCGTCTGTACTGCACGCGTTACTATTGCCGGCCGTCAAACTTCAGTTCTCTTCACTGTTCTTTCTCACTGCACCAATGATGTGATCCTCGGTCTTGACTTTTTGTCCACTCATTCCGCTCTCATCGACTGTTCAGCCGGTACTGTGCAACTTGACCTACCGTGTCCGATTGATCCGCCCAGTCGACCGCAAGCCCGTATGTGCTCTGCTGAACATGTCCGTTTGTTACCGCAAACCGTGACCTGCATCACCGTTACGCCCTCGCCACCTGTATCCGATGGTGACTATGTGCTCGCGCCCATCACATCCCTTCTCTTGACCCACAGTGTTACCTTACCACACACTGTTATTCAGTTACGTGCAAACCACGCCTGCATTCCTGTGCTCAACTTTGCTCTGTGTCCGCAAGTGCTTCCGCGCGGAATCGCCCTCGCCATGCTGACTCCTTCTGAAGAATGCGTCATATCAGCTCTGTCTTCGAACGAGGCTCGACACTCCAGCTTCACACATGCTCGATCTTCGCAAGGAAGCCCGTCTCCTGATGTTAAAAAAATGATCGCGTCAGACCTTTTGCCGCATCAAGCTGACGAACTCCTTCGCGTTCTTGAGTCATACTGGGACGTATTTGACTTTTGTGATCGTCCACTAGGTCAAACCAGTGCGGTAAAGCACCGCATTGACACCGGCGATGCCTCCCCTGTCCATCGACGGCCATACCGCGTATCTTCGACCGAGCGTCACATAATTCAAGCAGAAGTCGACAACATGCTCGCCAAAGACATAATTGAACCATCATGTAGTCCATGGGCTTCCCCTGTTGTTCTTGTCAAAAAGAAGGACAACACTTGGCGATTCTGTGTTGACTACCGACATCTGAACAAGATCACTAAAAAAGACGTCTACCCGCTACCGCGCATAGACGACGCCCTAGATTGTCTTCACGGCGCTAAGTATTTTTCTTCTATTGATCTAAGAGCAGGTTACTGGCAAATTGCTGTCGATGACATGGACCGCGAGAAGACCGCTTTTGTCACCCCCGATGGTCTTTACCAATTTAAGGTCATGCCCTTCGGATTATGCAACGCTCCAGCCACCTTCGAGCGGATGATGGACTCTCTTTTGCGTGGGTTCAAATGGTCAATTTGTCTATGCTACCTTGACGACGTTATCGTCTTTTCCCCGACCTTTGAAACCCACCTCGACCGCGTTTCCTCAATACTGGCCGTATTTCGCAATGCCGGTCTCCAACTGAACTCGTCAAAGTGTCACTTCGGACGCCAGCAACTAACAATGTTGGGCCACCTTGTCGACTCCTCTGGTGTACGTCCTGATCCCGATAAAGTGCGAGCCGTGCGTAACTTCCCTGTTCCGACCTGCACTAAAGAAGTACGCAGCTTTCTCGGTCTGTGCTCGTACTTTCGACGTTTTGTGAACAACTTTGCGGAAGTCGCCCGTCCTCTCACAGACTTATTGAGAAAAGATGTCTCATTCACATGGGGCGCTGCGCAGGCTACGGCGTTCTCTACACTTATTGAATCGCTAACAAAACCACCTGTTCTGGCCCATTTCGACGTTTCTGCCCCTACCGAAGTACACACAGATGCCAGCGGTTACGGAATCGGTGCTGTTTTGGTTCAGCATCAAAGCGGCTGCGCCCGCGTTATCGCCTATGCCAGCCGTCTCCTCTCGCAGGCGGAAAGGAACTACTCCATCACCGAAAGGGAATGCCTTGCTCTCGTTTGGGCAGTAGCAAAATTTCGGCCTTATTTACATGGTCGACATTTCACTGTCATAACCGATCACCACGCACTTTGCTGGCTCTCGTCCTTGAAGGACCCCACTGGGCGCCTTGGTCGATGGGCACTACGGCTTCAAGAGTATAACTACTCGGTGTCCTACAAATCTGGCCGTTTACACCATGACGCTGACTGCTTATCTCGGAATCCAGTGGACCCACCTGAAGCGTTCGATGAATCGCCATGTGTGCTGTCTCTCTCCGCTTTAAGCAACATCCGTGAGGAACAGCGCCGAGATCCTGCCTTGCGTAACATCATCGAGAAGCTTCATTCTGCGGCACCCGATCCTTCTACTCGATTGTTCGTGCTTAAGGATGACACATTGTACCGTTGCAACGTCCGCCCTGATGGACACGAACTGCTCCTTGTGGTACCTTCCCACCTACGTGCGAGCGTGATCGGCCAGCTTCATGACGCTCCCACTGCCGGTCACCTCGGACTGTCTCGGACGTATGACCGCGTACAGCGTCGATTTTACTGGCCCAGTCTTTATCGCTCGGTCCGCAGCTACGTCGCCTCATGCGATCAGTGTCAACGCCGCAAAAAACCTTCTATGAGTCCTGCCGGGTTCCTCCAACCACTTGACGTTCCCTTTGATCCCTTCTTCCGACTTGGTCTTGACCTCCTAGGCCCTTTCCCTGCATCCACTTTGGGGAACAAGTGGATAGCTGTCGCGACGGATCATACAACCCGGTACGCTATCACGCGGGCTTTGCCAACCAGCTGCGCCACAGACGTTGCCGATTTTCTCCTGCACGACGTCATACTTCACCATGGCGCCCCACGCCAACTCTTAACAGATCGTGGGCGCTATTTCCTTTCCCGAGTTATCGACGACCTGCTTCGCTCCTGCGAGACGAAACATAAATTTACGACAGCTTACCACCCGCAAACTAACGGACTCACTGAACGATTCAACCGGACTTTAACTGATATGCTCGCTATGTACGTATCGTCCGACCACCAGGACTGGGACGTTGCATTGCCCTTCGTTACGTTTGCCTATAATTCTTCACGCCATGATGCAGCTGGTTTTTCACCTTTCTACCTGGTGTTTGGCCGTCATCCAACTTTACCTTTCGACACCATCTTTCCGACAGCCGTCGACTTTACGACTGAATACACCCGTGATGCTATCACCAGGGCTCGCAAAGCACGAGAAGTTGCTCGTCAGCGCCTTTTAGCATCGCAAGATCACCAGCGGCATCGTTACGACTCACATCACCGCCAAATTTCCTTTACACCAGGTTCTCTTGTGCTATTGTGGACTCCGACTAGACGCGTCGGACTTTCTGAAAAACTGCTTTCCCGGTACTCGGGACCCTACCGCGTATTGCGCCAGGTGACAGATGTGACATACGAGATAGCCCCGCTCGAGTCTTCCTCCGCCTCCGCTTCGCTGTCTACAGACATTGTCCACGTATCCCGCCTTAAGCTTTACCACTCGGCAACACAATAGAAAGCACCGAGACGGTGCTTCAGCACCCGGGGGTTATGTTACGAGACAATGCCCCACTTAAACAGTGAGATAGGCGCTGAGGAAGACGAGGTGACTTGTGTCTGCGCGCGCTCTCTCTTGTTCGCCATCTTGGCTTGCGCGTTGGCGCTGTGTAAATATATTTTAAAACGCCTAGTTTCCCTTGTGCCTTCACGCAACAATATCTTCAAAGCTATCAGCGCAAAGAAAAAAGCGACACACCACTCCCGGGAGGGCTCAAAACTCCAATTTTTCGGTTAACAGCCGAATGTGCTAGCCAATGGCGCAACGGAGACCGTCGTGCTCCAATCTCACCACCGTCAGAACATTTCTCCAAAGCTATCAGCGCCAAGAAAAAAGCAACATACCACTCCCGGGAGGGCTCAAACATCCAATTTTTCGGTTAACAGCCGAACGTGCTAGCCAAGGGCGCCACGGAGACAGTCGTGCTTCAATCTCACCACCATCAGAACATGTCTCCAAAGGTATCAGCGTAAGGAAAAAAGCAACACACCACTCCCGGGAGGGCTCGAAACTCCAACCTTTTGGTTAACAGCCGATCGCGCTAGCCAATTGCGCCACGGAGACAGTCGTGCTCCACTCTCACCACCGTCAGAACATTTGTTCAGGGCTATCAGCCCAAAGGAAAAAAAGCGCCGCACCACCACCGGGTTGGCTCGAACCTGCAAACTTTCGGTAAACAGCCGATCGCGCTAGCCAATTGCGCCACGGAGACAGTCGTGCTCCACTCTCACCACCATCAGAACATATCTTCAAAGCTATCAGCGGAAAGAAAAAAACAACACACCACTCCGGGGAGGGCTGAAACCTCCAATTTTTCGGTTAAATGCCGAACGTGCTAGCCAATTGCGCCACGGAGACAGTCGTGCTCCAATCTCACCACCGTCAGAACATGTCTCCAAAGCTATCAGCTCAAAGAAAAAAGTAACACACCACTCCCGGGAGGGCTCGAAACTCCAACCTTTTGGTTAACAACCGATCGCGCTAGCCGATTGCGCCACGGAGACAGTCATGCTCCACTCTCACCACCGTCAGAACATTTCTTCAGAGCTATCAGCCCAAAGGAAAAAAAGCGACGCACCACCACCGGGTGGGCTTGAACCTCCAACCTTTCGGTTAACAGCCCATCGCGCTATCCAAAATCGCCACGGAGACAGTCGTGCTGCACTCTCACCACTGTCAGAACATTTCTCCAAAGCTATCAGCGCAAAGAAAAAAAAGCGACACACCATCCCCGGGAGTGCTCGAACCTCCAGCCTTTCGGTTAACAGCCGATTGCGCTAGGCAATTGCGCCCTGGAGACAGTCCTGCTCCACTCTCACCTCCATCACTACATATCTTCAAAGCTATCAGCCCAAAGAAAAAAAAGCGCCGCACCACCACCGGGTGGGCTCGAACCTCAAACCTTTCGGTTAACAGCCGATCGCGCTAGCCAATTGCGCCACGGAGATAGTCATGCTCCACTCTCACCACCATCAGAACATTTCTTCAGAGCTATCAGCGCAAAGAAAAAAACAACACACCACTCCCGGGAGGGCTTGAACCTCCAACCTTTCGGTTAACAGCCGATCGCGCTAGCCAATCGCGCCACGGAGAGTGTCCTGCTCCACTCTCACCACTATCAGAACATATCTTCAAAGCTATCAGCCCAAAGAAAAAAAGCGCCGCACCACCACCGGGTGGGCTCAAACCACCAACCTTTCGGTTAACAGCTGATCGCGCTAGCCAATTGCGCCACGGAGACAGTCGTGCTCCACTCTCACCCCCGTCATAACCTTTCTTCAGAGGTATCAGCCCAAAGAAAAAGAAGCGCCGCACCACCACCGGGTGGGCTAGAAACTCCAATTTTCGTTTAACAGCCGAACGTGCTAGAAAATTGCGCCACGGAGACAGTCGTGCTCCAATCTCACCACCGTCAGAACATTTCTCCAAAGCCATCAGCGCAAAGAAAAAAAAGCACCGCACCACGACCGGGTGGGCTCAAAACTCCAACCTTTTGGTTAACAACCGATCGCGCTAGCCGATTGCGCCACGGAGACAGTCGTGCTCCACTCTCACCACCGTCAGAAGATTTCTTCAGAGCTATCAGCCCAAAGGAAAAAAAGCGACGCACCACCACCAGGTGCGCTCGAACCTCCAACCTTTCGGTTAACAGCCCATCGCGCTAGCCGAAATCGCCACGGAGACAGTCGTGCTCCACTCTCACCACTGTCAGGACATTTCTCCAAAGCTATCAGCGCAAAGAAAAAAAAGCGACACACCATCCCCGGGAGGGCTCGAACCTCCAACCTTTCGGTTAACAGCCGATCGCGCTAGCAAATTGCGCCACGGAGACAGCCGTGCTCCAATCTCACCATCGTCAGAACATGTCTCCAAAGCTATCAGTGCAAAGAAAAAGCAACACACCACTTCCGGGAGGGCTCGAAACTCCAACCTTTTGGTTAACAGCCGATCGCGCTAGCCAATTGCGTCCACGGAGACAGTCGTGCTTCACTCTCACCACCATCAGAACATGTCTCCAAAGCTATCACTGCAAGGAAAAAAGCAACACACCACTCCCGGGAGGGCTCGAACCTCCAAACCTTTTGGTTAATAACCGATCGCGCTAGCCGATTGTGCCACGGAGACAGTCGTGCTCCACTCTCACCACCGTCAGAACATTTCTTCAGAGCTATCAGCCCAAAGGAAAAAAAGCGACGCACCACCACCGGGTGGGCTCGAACCTCCAACCTTTCGGTTAACAGCCCATCGCGCTAGCAAATTGCGCCACGGAGACAGTCGTGCTCCAATCTCACCATCGTCAGAACACATCTTCATAGCTATCAGTGAAAAGAAAAAAGCAACACACCACTCCCGGGAGGGCTCGAACCTCCAAACCTTTCGGTTAACAGCCGATCGCGCTAGGAATTGCGCCACGGAGACAGTCGTACTCCACTCTCACCACCGTCAGAACATTTCTTCAGAGCTATCAGCCCGAAGGAAAAAAAGCGCCGCACCAGCACCGGGTGGGCTCGAACTTCCAAACTTTCGGTTAACAGCCTATCGCGCTAGCCAATCGCGCCACGGAGACAGTCGTGCTCCACTCTCACCACCATCAGAACATAGCTTCAAAGCTATCAGCGCAAAGAAAAAAGCAACACACCACTCCCGGGAGGGCTTGAACCTCCAACCTTTCGGCTAACAGCCGATCGCGCTAGCCAATCGCGCTAGCCAATCGCGCCACGGAGAGTGTCCTGCTCCACTCTCACCATTATAAGAACATATCTTCAAAGCTATCAGCCCAAAGAAAAAAAAGCGCCGCACCACCACCGGGTGGGCTCAAACCACCAACCTTTCGGTTAACAGCTGATCGCGCTAGCCAATTGCGCCACGGAGACAGTCGTGCTCCACTCTCACCCCCGTCATAACCTTTCTTCAGAGCTATCAGCCCAAAGAAAAAGAAGCGCCGCACCACCACCGGGTGGGCTCGAAACTCCAAGTTTTCGTTTAACAGCCGAACGTGCTAGAAAATTGCGCCACGGAGACTGTCGTGCTTCAATCTCACCACCGTCAGAACATTTCTCCAAAGCTATCAGCGCAAAAAAAGCGCCCCACCACGACCGGGTGGGCTCGAACCTCCAACATTTCGGTTAACAGCCGACCGCGCTAGCCAATTGCGCCACAGAGACAGTCGTGCTCCACTCTCACCACCATCAGAATATATTGCCACCTGGCCATGAACTGCGGCGAGCACGAGCCCGCATCGAGGAGAAGAAACGAGGAAGAAGTTGTTGGGCTAGCGCGCTCTCGCCGAGGCTTTTGTTTTTTTGGTTGTGGTGTCCCTGACCTGCGCCTCTGTGACTACGCGGTATTCTTTACCTGAAGTCCCTCTTGTTCACGCGCGACAACCTTGCGATGGCTCGTGAAGCTTAGCTTGAATACATCGTCAATGAGCTGAGCCGTGAAAGCTGTTCCGCGATCAGTGATGACGCAAGACGGGGCGCCATGGCGAAGAACGATCTGTTCGACGAAAAACTGGGCAACATCGGAAGCTGTAGCTCGTTGCAGGGCTCTTGTCTCGGCGTATCTCGTTAGATAATCTGTCGCTACAACTATTCATTTGTTACCGGCAGATGACAGAGGAAACGGCCCCAGTAAATCCATGCCTATTTGATCGAACGGCGACCTTGGTGGTGTGATTGGTTGCAGCAGGCCTGCAGGCTTCAGTGGCGGAGATTTGCGGCGTTGACATTCACGGCAGCTTTTCACATATCTCTTGACGTACATAGCAAGTCTCGGCCAGTAGTACGCCTGTTGAACTCTGGCGAGAGTTCGTGAAGAACCTAGATGCCCGGATGTGGGTTCGTCGTGGCAGGCCAGAAGAATGTCGTCTCGCATGTCAGATGGGACCACTAGCAAGTAGGCTTTTCCATTGCCGTTCGAGTTTGATTTATACAAGACACCGTTCCGCAGGCAGAACGAAGAGAGATTGCGAGAGATGTGCCGAGGTACGGGTGTGTTGCGTCCTTCTAGTTGGTCAATGATTGCGCGAATCTCGACGTCATCGTGTTGTCGTGCGATCAAGTCTGTTGCAGTGAGGACTCCGAGAAAGCCGCAGTCATCGTCATTGTCGGGATCACAAACTCCGGTAGGTGCACGTGACAAGGAATCAGCATCTTCGTGCTTGCGGCCTGATTTATAGACAATGGTAAGGTCAAACTCTTGCAAACGAAGGCTCCATCGTGCCAGACGCCCAGACGGGTCTCGTAAATTGGCTAACCAGCACAATGAGTGATGATCAGTAACTACTTTAAAGTGACGACCGTAGAGGTAAGGCCTGAATTTCATAGTGGCCCACACTACTGCTAGGCACTCTTTCTCCGAGGTGGAATAGTTCATCTCGGCGCGAGACAGGGCACGGCTGGCGTAAGCTATCACGCGCTCGGTGCCTTCTTGATGTTGGACAAGCACGGCGCCGAGACCTACATTGCTCGCGTCGGTATGAACTTCCGTGGCAGCATCCTCGTCGAAGTGAGCAAGAACTGGTGGTGCCTGCATACGCTCACGTAGATCGATAAAAGCCGCGTTCTGTTCTTCATTCCAAACGAATGGTACGTCGTCACGTGTGAGACGAGTCAGAGGCTCGGCAATTCTAGAAAAATTGGCGATGAAGCGACGATAGTAGGCGCACAGACCGAGGAAGCGGCGTACTGCTTTCTTGTCACGGGGAACGGGAAAGGAGGCTACGGCGGTTGTCTTGTCGGGGTCAGGTCGAACACCGTCTGCGCTCACAACATGCCCCAGAAATTTAAGTTCTTTATAGCCAAAGTGGCATTTTTCTGGCTTCAGCGTGAGGTTCGCAGAGTGGAGTGCTTCCAGAACAGCCTGCAGACGTTTCAAGTGTTCCTCGAAAGTGACCGAAAATACGACGACATCATCGAGATAAACTAAGCAGGTGTTCCACTTCAGACCGGTAAGAACAGTGTCCATCATTCTTTGGAATGTCGCTGGTGCAGAACACAGGCCGAAGGGAAGCACCTTGAATTCATACAGGCCGTCCGGTGTAACAAAAGCAGTTTTTTTCTCGGTCTCTTTCATCAACCTCAATCTGCCAGTATCCGCTTTTCAAGTCTATGGATGAAAAATACCTTGCTCGCCGTAGTCTGTCTAATGAATCATCGATGCGTGGCAGAGGATACACGTCTTTTTTTGTCACGTCGTTCAGCTTTCTGTAGTCCACGCAGAAACGCAACGTTCCGTCCTTTTTCTTTACAAGAACGACTGGCGATGACCATGGACTATTGGACGGCTGTATAACATCATCCTGAAGCATCTCTTCGACTTGAGTATTGATCGCGTCACGTTCTTTGGCAGAAACTCGGTAGGGTTGTTGCTTTATGGGCGAGACATCGGTGTGTATAATAATCCGGTGTTTCATAAGGGGCGTTTGACGCACCTTTGAGGATGAAGCGAAACACTCTTGAAATTCAAGCAACAGCTCCTGCAGCGCTGTGCGTTCTTTCTGCGTGAGGCTCGAATTGATGTCCACCTTTTCAAGAGCCTTAGAAACGCCGGTCGATGTCGATTGTAGCCCACTATTTATTGATGCGGCAGAAAAACATTCAGCAACGTCTTCGATGGGGTAGGCGAAAGCGATAGCGGTGCGTCGAAACAGGTGCCGCTGCTCATTACTAAAATTTGTCACAAGCAGCGTGGCACGTCTGTCGTGAAGCGTAATGAGGCTGCGGGCTGCGCAGACACCTATGCTAAACAAAAGTGTCAAGTTGCCTTCGGCGACTGCCTCACCGTCACGTATCTCGTCACACACGACTTCAACCAGGATGCTTGAACGTGGAGGCAACGTGATTATGTCGGCCGAAACACGAAGCGAACTGAGATGGCTGTCATCAGGCTTTTCTGCTTTGTCTGTAGAGAACGTCACTGTGCGCTGTCGGAGGTCAATGATAGCGCCGTATTCACGTAAAAAGTCGACGCCTAGGATGAGGTCTCGGGAGCATTCAGGAAGTATAAGGCAGCTGCAGAGAAATGTGCGTTTGCGAATGCCGACTCTAATCGTGCAGATACCGAGAGGGGTGACGACGTGCCCGCCGGCTGTACGGATTCGTGTCCCGTACCACGGCGTACCCACTTTCTTGAGATGCGTCGCCAGTTTTCTGCTCATGATGGAGTAGTCGGCCCCTGTGTCTAATAAAGCTGTAATATCGTGGCGGCCGTCGAGCACTACAGGTATATCTAGGGAAAGTCGGCTTTCTGATTCGGGAGCTGTCGTCGTTGAACCACTGCTGGTACGTACTCGCATGGATTGGGGCCCTTGTTCGTGTCGTTTATCAGCGGCCCCGCCCCCGAAGGTCGCTGTCGTTAGTTTTCCCGCCTAGGGCTGAGCGGCCGTGCTGGCGCCGCCCCTGGGTAGTTCGGGACACTTGACGAAGACCTTCTTGGAGATGGTGATCGTGACTGGCGCCGCGGGAGCAGTGGCATGCGCTGCTCGGACAGGTACTCCTCAATCGCTCTGGGTCTTTCGCCAAACCTTGGCCTGGGTGAGTCGACGGCGAAACCCTGAAGTCCGAGGCGACGGTACTGGCATTCGCGGTACACGTGTCCGGCTTCGCCACAGTGGTAGCACAGCGGCCGCCTGTCCGGTGTGCGCCATACGTCCGATTTCCGCGGGAGGAGCTGCCGATTCTCGAAATGCTGGACTGGTTGAACTGCTGGGAGTGGATCGCGATGTGCAGGGTGTACGAAACGGCGTGGAGGAGCGTAACGACTCGCAGCTTCGGCGTACGATGCAGGAGCGACGTAACAGCTCACAGCCTCGGCATAAGATGCACGGTGAGGCTCGATCGGTACAGGCGGGGAAGCATCGTTGGACAGCGGGACTTGCAAAGCCTGCTGTACTTCACTCCTGATGAGGCTGGAGATGGATCCCGCAGCAGGTGGAGGCGGCCCGTGAATCTTCTGCAGCTCGTCGCGTACCACCGATCTGATGAGGTCGCAGAGAGCTTCGAGATTGACGTTACTCCCCGCAACTCCAATCTGGTCCACCGGCGAGGCAACATTCACGTGGCGGTCGTACACAGCTGATCGCTGCTGCAGCATGTTTTCCATTGTCGTTGCTTCAGTTAAAAACTCTGCCACAGTATTCGGGGGACTTCGCACGAGACCAGCGAAGAGTTGTTCCTTAACTCCTCGCATTAGGTGGCGCAACTTCTTGTCTTCTCCCATACCTGGGTCAGCGCGACGGAAAAGGCTCGTCATGTCCTCCACGTACGCCATCACGCTCTCGTTCGGCATTTGGATGCGTGATTGGATGGCCCGTTCCGCTCGTTCACGGCGATGGGGGTCAGCGTAACTTGCCAGCAGCTGACGGCAAAACATCGTCCACGACGAGAAGGGTTCGCGGTTCTCGTACCAAGTACGAGCTCCGTCCTCAAGGCTGAAATATACATTCCGCAGCTTGTTGGCGTCGGTCCATTCGTTGAAAGCCGCAACGCGTTCAAAGTGAGCCAACCAGTCCACAACATCCTCCAACATGGAGCCACGGAACACCTTCGGCACTCGTGGCTTCTGCAGCGTGTAATTAGCCATCGGAATATTTTCCGTACCGCTCTGGGGTGGTGCAGTTGATGCCATCTCCGGTAGAGGTTCACGCTCGGGGGACAATCCTCGGATTCTCCGGCTGGCCCGGTGGACAGGTGTTGCGACTGCGGGTATAGGGCTCCCAGGAGGCGTTTGGATCATTGACTGGGAATACCCAGCGACTCCACCAGTTGTCGCGCGTGAACAAGAGGGACTTCAGGTAAAGAATACCGCGTAGTCACAGAGGCGCAGGTCAGGGACACCACAACCAAAAAAAACAAAAAGCCTCGGCGAGAGCGCGCTAGCCCAACAACTTCTTCCTCGTTTCTTCTCCTCGATGCGGGCTCGTGCTCGCCGCAGTTCATGGCCAGGTGGCAATATCTTCAAAGCTATCAGCGCAAAGAAAAAAGCAACACACCATTCCCGGGAGGGCTCGAACCTCCAACCTTTCGGTTAACAGCTGATCGCGCTAGGCAATCGCGCCACGGAGAGTGTCCTGCTCCACTCTCACCACCATCAGAACATATCTTCAAAGCTATCAGCCCAAAGAAAAAAAGCGCCGCACCACCACCGGGTGGGCTCAAACCTCCAACCTTTCGGTTAACAGCCGATCGCGCTAGCCAATGCGCATGCGCCACGGAGACAGTCGTGCTCCACTCTCACCCTCATCACAACATTTCTTCCGAGCCATCAGCCCAAAGAAAAAGAAGCGCCGCACCGCCACCGGCTGGGCTCGAGCCTGCCACCTTTCGGTTAACAGCCGATCACGCTAGCCAATTGCGCCACGGAGACAGTCATTCTCCACTCTCACCACTATCAGAACATATCTTCAAAGCTATCAGCGCAAAGAAAAAAGCGACACACCACTCCCGGGAGGGCTCGAAACTCCAATTTTTCGGTTAACAGCCGAATGTGCTAGCCAATGGCGCCACGGAGACAGTCGTGCTCCAATCTCACCACCGTCAGAACATTTCTCCAAAGCTATCAGCGCAAAGAAAAAAGCAACACACCACTCCCGGGAGGGCTAAAACCTCCAATTTTTCGGTTAACAGCCGAACGTGCTAGCCAATTGCGCCACGGAGACAGTCGTGTTCCACTCTCACCACCATCAGAACATATCTTCAAAGCTATCAGCGGAAAGAAAAAAGCAACACACCACTCCGGGGAGGGCTGAAATCTTCAATTTTTCGGTTAACAGCCGAACGTGCTAGCCAATTGCGCCACGGAGACAGTCGTGCTCTAATCTCACCACCGTCAGAACATGTCTCCAAAGCTATCAGCGCAAAGAAAAAAGCAACACACCACTCCCGGGAGTGCTCAAACCTCCAATTTTTTGGTTAACAGCCGATTGCGCTAGCCAATCGCGCCACGGAGAGTGTCCTGCTCCACTCTCATCATTATGAGAACATATCTTCAAAGCTATCAGCCCAAAGAAAAAAAAAAGCGCCGCACCACCGGCTGGGCTCGAGCCTCCAACCTTTCGGTTAACAGCCGATCGCTCTAGCCAATTGCGCCACGGAGACAGTCGTGCTCCACTCTCACCACCGTCAGAACATTTCTTCAGAGCTATCAGCCCAAAAGAAAAAAAGCGACGCACCACCACCGGGTGGGCTAGAACCTCCAACCTTTCGGTTAACAGCCCATCGCGCTAGCCAAAATCGCCACGGAGACAGTCGTGCTCCTCTCTAACCACTGTCAGAACATTTCTCCAAAGCTATCAGCGCAAAGAAAAAAAAGCGACACACCATCCCCGGGAGTGCTCGAACCTACAGCTTTTCGGTTAACAGCCGATTGCGCTAGGCGATTGCGCCACGGAGACAGTCCTGCTCCACTCTCACCACCATCTGTACATATCTTCAAAGCTATCAGCCCAAAGAAAAAAAAGCGCCGCACCACCACCGGGTGGGCTCGAACCTCAAACCTTTCGGTTAACAGCCGATCGCGCTAGCCAATCGCGCCACGGAGACAGTCGTGCTCCAATCTCACCATCGTCAGAACATGTCTCCAAAGCTATCAGTGCAAAGAAAAAGCAACACACCACTCCCGGGAGGGCTCGAAACTCCAACCTTTTGATTAACAGCCGATCGCGCTAGCCAATTGCGTCCACGGAGACAGTCGTGCTCCACTCTCACCACCATCAGAACACATCTTCAAAGCTATCAGCGCAAAGAAAAAAGCAACACAGCACTCCAGGGAGGGCTCGAACCTCCAACCTTTCGGTTAACAGCCGATCGCGCTAGCAAATTGCGCCACGGAGACAGTCGTGCTCCAATCTCACCATCGTCAGAACATGTCTCCAAAGCTATCAGTGCAAAGAAAAAGCAACACACCACTCCCGGGAGGGCTCGAAACTCCAACCTTTTGATTAACAGCCGATCGCGCTAGCCAATTGCGTCCACGGAGACAGTCGTGCTTCACTCTCATCACCATCGGAACACATCTTCATAGCTATCAGTGCAAAGAAAAAAGCAACACACCACTCCCGGGAGGGCTCGAACCTCCAAACCTTTCGGTTAACAGCCGATCGCGCTAGCGAATTGCGCCACGGAGACAGTCGTGCTCCACTCTCACCACCGTCAGAACATTTCTTCAGAGCTATCAGCCCAAAGGAAAAAAAGCGCCGCACCACCACCGGGTGGGCTTGAACCTCCAACCTTTCGGTTAACAGCCGATCGCGCTAGCCAATCGCACCACGGAGAGTGTCCTGCTCCACTCTCACCATTATAAGAACATATCTTCAAAGCTATCAGCCCAAAGAAAAAAAAGCGCCGCACCACCACCGGGTGGGCTCAAACCACCAACCTTTCGGTTAACAGCTGATCGCGCTAGCCGATTGCGCCACGGAGACAGTCGTGCTCAATTCTCACCCTCGTCATAACCTTTCTTCAGAGCTATCAGCCCAAAGAAAAAGAAGCGCCGCACCACCACCGGGTGGGCTCGAGCCTGCAACCTTTCGGTTAACAGCCGATCGCGCTAGCCTATTGCGCCACGGAGACAGTCGTGCTCCACTCTCACCACCATCAGAACATCTCTTCAAAGCTATCAGCGCAAAGAAAAAAGCGACACACCACTCCCGGGATGGCTCGAAACTCCAACGTTTCGGTTAACAGCCGATCGCGCTAGCCAATGCGCATGCGCCACGGAGACAGTCGTGCTCCACTCTCACCCCCGTCACAACATTTCTTCAGAGCTATCAGCCCAAACAAAAAGAAGCGCCGCACCACCGGCTGGGCTCGAGCCTCCAACCTTTCGGTTAACAGCCGATCGCGCTAGCCAATTGCGCCACGGAGACAGTCATGCTCCACTCTCACCACCATCAGAACATATCTTCAAAGCTATCAGCGCAAAGAAAAAAGCGACACACCACTCCCGGGAGGGCTCAAACCTCCAATTTTTCGGTTAACAGCCGAACGTGCTAGCCAATCGCGCCACGGAGACAGTCGTGTTCCTCTCTCACCACCATCAGAACATATCTTCAAAGCTATCAGCGAAAAGAAAAAAGCAACACATCACTCCGGGGAGGGCTGAAACCTCCAAATTTTCAGTTAACAGCCCATCGCGCTAGCCGAAATCGAAACGGAGACAGTCGTGCTCCACTCTCACCACCATCAGAACACATCTTCAAAGCTATCAGCGCAAAGAAAAAAGCAACACACCACTCCCGGGAGGGCTCGAACCTCCAACCTTTCGGTTAACAGCCGATCACGCTAGCAAATTGCGCCACGGAGACAGTCGTGCTCCAAGCTCACCATCGTCAGAACATGTCTTCAAAGCTATCAGTGCAAAGAAAAAGCAACACACCACTCCCGGGAGGGCTCGAACCTCCAACCTTTCGCTTAACAGCCGATCGCGCTAGCAAATTGCGCCACGGAGAAAGTCGTGCTCCAATCTCACCATCGTCAGAACATGTCTTCAAAGCTATCAGTGCAAAGAAAAAGCAACACACCACTCCCGGGAGGGCTCGAAACTCCAACCTTTTGGTTAACAGCCGATCGCGCTAGCCAATTGCGTCCACGGAGACAGTCGTGCTTCACTCTCACCACCATCAGAACACATCTTTATAGCTATCAGTGCAAAGAAAAAAGCAACACACCACTCCCGGGAGGGCTCGAACCTCCAAACCTTTCGGTTAACAGCCGATCGCGCTAGCCATTTGCGCCACAAAGAGTGTCCTGCTCCACTCTCACCACCATCAGAACATATCTTCAAAGCTTTCAGCCCAAAGAAAAAAAAAGCGCCGCACCACCACCGGGTGTGCTCAAACCTCCAACCTTTCGGTTAACAACTGATCGCGCTAGCCAATGCGCATGCGCCACGGAGACAGTCGTGCTCCACTCTCACCCCCGTCACAGCATTTCTTCAGAGCTATCAGCCCAAAGGAAAAAAAGCGCCGCACCACCACCGGGAGGGCTCGAACCTCCAAACCTTTCGGTTAACAGCCGATCGCGCTAGCCAATGGCGCCACGGAGACAGTCGTGCTCCACTCTCACCACCTTCATAACATTTCTTCAGAGCTATCAGCCCAAAGAAAAAGAAGCGCCGCACCACCACCGGGTGTGCTCCAAACTCCAATTTTTCGGTTAACAGCCGAACGTGCTAGCCAATTGCGCCACGGAGACAGTCGTACTCCAATCTCACCACCGTCAGAACATTTGTTCAAAGCTATCAGCGCAAAGAAAAAAAAAGCGCCCCACCACGACTGGGTGGGCTCGAACCTCCAACATTTCGGATAACAGCCGACCGCGCTAGCCAATGGCGCCACGGAAAGTGTCCTGCTCCACTCTCACCACCATCAGAACATATCTTCAAAGCAATCAGCCCAAAGAAAAAAAGCGCCGCACCACCACCGGGTGGGCTCAAACCTCCAACCTTTCGGTTAACAGCTGATCGTGCTAGCCAATGCGCATGAGCCACGGAGACAGTCGTGCTCCACTCTCACCCCCGTCACAACATTTCTTCAGAGCTATCAGCCCAAAGAAAAAGAAGCGCCGCACCGCCACCGCCTGGGCTCGAGCCTCCAACCTTTCAGTTAACAGCCCATCGCGCTAGCCAATTGCGCCACGAAGACAGTCGTGCTCCACTCTCACCACCATCAGAACATTTTTACAAAGGTATCAGCGCAAAAAGAAAAGCAACACACCACTCCCGGGAGGCCTCAAACCTCCAATTTTTCGGTTAACAGCCGATCGCGCTAGCCAATCGCGCCACGGAGAGTGTCCTGCTCCACTCTCACCATTATCAGAACATATCTTCAAAGCTATCAGCCCAAAGAAAAAAAAAAGCGCCGCACCACCATCGGGTGGGCTCAAACCTCCAACCTTTCGGTTAACAGCTGATCGCGCTAGCCAATTGCGCCACGAAGACAGTCGTGCTCCACTCTCACCCCCGTCATAACATTTCTTCAGAGCTATCAGCCCAAAGAAAAAGAAGCGCCGCACCACCACCGAGTGGGCTCCAAACTCCAATTTTTCGGTTAACAGCCGAACGTGCTAGCCCATTGCGCCACGGAGACAGTCGTACTTCAATCTCACCACCGTCAGAACATTTGTCCAAAGCTATCAGCGCAAAGAAAAAAAAGCGCCCCACCACGACCGGGTGGGCTCGAACCTCCAACATTTCGTTCAACAGCCGACCGTGCTAGCCAATTGCGCCACAGAGACAGTCGTGCTCCACTCTCACCACCATGAGAATATATCTTCAAAGCTATCAGCGCAAAGAAAAAAGCAACACACCATTCCCGGGAGGGCTCGAACCTCCAACCATTCGGTTAACAGCCGATCGCGCTAGCCAATCGCGCCACGGAGAGTGTCCTGATCCACTTTCACCACAAACAGAACAAATCTTCAAAGCTATCAGCCCAAAGAAAAAAAAGCGCCGCACCACCACCGGTTGGGCTCAAACCTCCAACCTTTCGGTTAACAGCTGATCGTGCTAGCCCATGCGCATGCGCCACGGAGACAGTCGTGCTCCACTCTCACCCCCGTCACAACATTTCTTCAGAGCTATCAGCCCAAAGAAAAAGAAGCGCCGCACCACCACCGGCTGGGCTCGAGACTCCAACCTTTCGGTTAACAGCCGATCGCGCTAGCCAATTGCGCAATGGAGACAGTCATGCTCCACTCTCACCACCATCAGAACATATCTTCAAAGCTATCAGCGCAAAGAAAAAAGCGACACACCACTCCCGGGAGGGCTCAAAACTCCAATTTTTCGGTTAACAGCCGAATGTGCTAGCCAATGGCGCAACGGAGACGATCGTGCTCCAATCTCACCACCGTCAGAACATTTCTCCAAAGCTATCAGCGCCAAGAAAAAAGCAACACACCACTCCCGGGAGGGCTCAAACATCCAATTTTTCGGTTAACAGCCGAACGTGCTAGCCAAGGGCGCCACGGAGACAGTCGTGCTTCAATCTCACCACCATCAGAACATGTCTCCAAAGGTATCAGCGTAAGGAAAAAAGCAACACACCACTCCCGGGAGGGCTCGAAACTCCAACCTTTTGGTTAACAGCCGATCGCGCTAGCCAATTGCGCCACGGAGACAGTCGTGCTCCACTCTCACCACCGTCAGAACATTTGTTCAGGGCTATCAGCCCAAAGGAAAAAAAGCGCCGCACCACCACCGGGTTGGCTCGAACCTGCAACCTTTCGGTAAACAGCCGATCGCGCTAGCCAATTGCGCCACGGAGACAGTCGTGCTCCACTCTCACCACCATCAGAACATATCTTCAAAGCTATCAGCGGAAAGAAAAAAACAACACACCACTCCGGGGAGGGCTGAAACCTCCAATTTTTCGGTTAAATGCCGAACGTGCTAGCCAATTGCGCCACGAAGACAGTCGTGCTCCAATCTCACCACCGTCAGAACATGTCTCCAAAGCTATCAGCTCAAAGAAAAAAGTAACACACCACTCCCGGGAGGGCTCGAAACTCCAACCTTTTGGTTAACAACCGATCGCGCTAGCCGATTGCGCCACGGAGACAGTCATGCTCCACTCTCACCACCGCCAGAACATTTCTTCAGAGCTATCAGCCCAAAGGAAAAAAAGCGACGCACCACCACCGGGTGGGCTCGAACCTCCAACCTTTCGGTTAACAGCCCATCGCGCTATCCAAAATCGCCACGGAGACAGTCGTGCTGCACTCTCACCACTGTCAAAACATTTCTCCAAAGCTATCAGCGCAAAGAAAAAAAAGCGACACATCATCCCCGGGAGTGCTCGAACCTCCAGCCTTTCGGTTAACAGCCGATTGCGCTAGGCAATTGCGCCCTGGAGACAGTCCTGCTCCACTCTCACCTCCATCACTACATATCTTCAAAGCTATCAGCCCAAAGAAAAAAAAGCGCCGCACCACCACCGGGTGGGCTCGAACCTCAAACCTTTCGGTTAACAGCCGATCGCGCTAGCCAATTGCGCCACGGAGATAGTCATGCTCCACTCTCACCACCATCAGAACATTTCTTCAGAGCTATCAGCGCAAAGAAAAAAACAACACACCACTCCCGGGAGGGCTTGAACCTCCAACCTTTCGGATAACAGCCGATCGCGCTAGCCAATCGCGCCACGGAGAGTGTCCTGCTCCACTCTCACCACTATCAGAACATATCTTCAAAGCTATCAGCCCAAAGAAAAAAAGCGCCGCACAACCACCGGGTGGGCTCAAACCACCAACCTTTCGGTTAACAGCTGATCGCGCTAGCCAATTGCGCCACGGAGACAGTCGTGCTCCACTCTCACCCCCGTCATAACCTTTCTTCAGAGGTATCAGCCCAAAGAAAAAGAAGCGCCGCACCACCACCGGGTGGGCTAGAAACTCCAATTTTTCGTTTAACAGCCGAACGTGCTAGAAAATTGCGCCACGGAGACAGTCGTGCTCCAATCTCACCACCGTCAGAACATTTCTCCAAAGCCATCAGCGCAAAGAAAAAAAAGCACCGCACCACGACCGGGTGGGCTCAAAACTCCAACCTTTTGGTTAACAACCGATCGCGCTAGCCGATTGCGCCACGGAGACAGTCGTGCTCCACTCTCACCACCGTCAGAACATTTCTTCAGAGCTATCAGCCCAAAGGAAAAAAAGCGACGCACCACCACCAGGTGCGCTCGAACCTCCAACCTTTCGGTTAACAGCCCATCGCGCTAGCCGAAATCGCCACGGAGACAGTCGTGCTCCACTCTCACCACTGTCAGGACATTTCTCCAAAGCTATCAGCGCAAAGAAAAAAAAGCGACACACCATCCCCGGGAGGGCTCGAACCTTCAACCTTTCGGTTAACAGCCGATCGCGCTAGCAAATTGCGCCACGGAGACAGCCGTGCTCCAATCTCACCATCGTCAGAACATGTCTCCAAAGCTATCAGTGCAAAGAAAAAGCAACACACCACTTCCGGGTGGGCTCGAACCTCCAACATTTCGGTTAACAGCCGACCGCGCTAGCCAATTGCGCAACAGAGACAGTCGTGCTCCACTCTCACCACCATCAGAATATATCTTCAAAGCTATCAGCGCAAAGAAAAAAGCAACACACCATTCCCGGGAGGGCTCGAACCTCCAACCTTTCGGTTAACAGCTGATCGCGCTAGGCAATCGCGCCACGGAGAGTGTCCTGCTCCACTCTCACCACCATCAGAACATATCTTCAAAGCTATCAGCCCAAAGAAAAAAAGCGCCGCACCACCACCGGGTGGGCTCAAACCTCCAACCTTTCGGTTAACAGCCGATCGCGCTAGCCAATGCGCATGCGCCACGGAGACAGTCGTGCTCCACTCTCACCCTCATCACAACATTTCTTCCGAGCCATCAGCCCAAAGAAAAAGAAGCGCCGCACCGCCACCGGCTGGGCTCGAGCCTGCCACCTTTCGGTTAACAGCCGATCACGCTAGCCAATTGCGCCACGGAGACAGTCATTCTCCACTCTCACCACTATCAGAACATATCTTCAAAGCTATCAGCGCAAAGAAAAAAGCGACACACCACTCCCGGGAGGGCTCGAAACTCCAATTTTTCGGTTAACAGCCGAATGTGCTAGCCAATGGCGCCACGGAGACAGTCGTGCTCCAATCTCACCACCGTCAGAACATTTCTCCAAAGCTATCAGCGCAAAGAAAAAAGCAACACACCACTCCCGGGAGGGCTAAAACCTCCAATTTTTTTGGTTAACAGCCGAACGTGCTAGCCAATTGCGCCACGGAGACAGTCGTGTTCCACTCTCACCACCATCAGAACATATCTTCAAAGCTATCAGCGGAAAGAAAAAAGCAACACACCACTCCGGGGAGGGCTGAAATCTTCAATTTTTCGGTTAACAGCCGAACGTGCTAGCCAATTGCGCCACGGAGACAGTCGTGCTCTAATCTCACCACCGTCAGAACATGTCTCCAAAGCTATCAGCGCAAAGAAAAAAGCAACACACCACTCCCGGGAGGGCTCGAACCTCCAACCTTTCGGTTAACAGCCGATCGCGCTAGCCAATCGCGCCACCGAGAGTGTCCTGCTCCACTCTCACCACCATCAGAACATATCTTCAAAGCTATCAGCCGAAAGAAAAAAAGCGCCGTACACCACCCGGTGGGCTCAAACCTCCAACCTTTCGCTTAACAGCTGATCGTGCTAGCCAATGCGCATGCGCCACGGAGACAGTCGTGCTCCACTCTCACCACCATCAGAACATTTTTCCAAAGGTATCAGCGCAAAGAGAAAAGCAACACACCACTCCCGAGAGGGCTCAAACCTCCAATGTTTGGGTTAACAGCCGATTGCGCTAGCCAATCGCGCCACGGAGAGTGTCCTGCTCCACTCTCATCATTATCAGAACATATCTTCAAAGCTATCAGCCCAAAGAAAAAAAAGCGCCGCCCCAACATCGGGTGGGCTCAAACCTCCAACCTTTCGGTTAACAGTTGATCGCGCTAGCCAATTGCGCCACGGAGACAGTCGTGCTCCACTCTCACCCCCGTCATAACATTTCTTCATAGCTATCAGCCCAAAGAAAAATAAGCGCCGCACCAACACCGGGTGGGCTCCAAACTCCAATTTTTCGGTTAACAGCCGAATGTGCTAGCCAATTGCGCCCCGGAGACAGTCGTGCTTCACTCTCACCACCATCAGAACACATCTTCATAGCTATCAGTGCAAAGAAAAAAGCAACACACCACTCCCGGGAGGGCTCGAACCTCCAAACCTTTCGGTTAACAGCCGATCGCGTTAGCCATTTGCGCCACGAAGAGTGTCCTGCTCCACTCTCACCACCATCAGAACATATCTTGAAAGCTATCAGTGCAAAGAAAAAGCAACACACCACTTCCGGGAGGGCTCGAAACTCCAACCTTTTGGTTAACAGCCGATCGCGCTAGCCAATTGCGTCCACGAAGACAGTCGTGCTTCACTCTCACCACCATCAGAACATGTCTCCAAAGCTATCACTGCAAGGAAAAAAGCAACACACCACTCCCGGGAGGGCTCGAACCTCCAAACCTTTTGGTTAATAACCGATCGCGCTAGCCGATTGTGCCACGGAGACAGTCGTGCTCCACTCTCACCACCGTCAGAACATTTCTTCATAGCTATCAGCCCAAAGGAAAAAAAGCGACGCACCACCACCGGGTGGGCTCGAACCTCCAACCTTTCGGTTAACAGCCCATCGCGCTAGCCAAAATCGCCACGGAGACAGTCGTGTTCCTCTCTCACCACTGTCAGAACATTTCTCCAAAGCTATCAGCGCAAAGAAAAAAAAGCGACACACCATTCCCGGGAGCGCTCGAACCTCCAGCCTTTCGGTTAACAGCCGATTGCGCTAGGCAATTGCGCCACGGATACAGTCCTGCTCCACTCTCACCACCATCTGTACATATCTTCAAAGCTATCAGCCCAAAGAAAAAAAAGCGCGGCACCACCACCGGGTGGGCTCGAACCTCAAACCTTTCGGTTAACAGCCGATCGCGCTAGCCAATTGCGCCACGGAGACAGTCATGCTCCACTCTCACCACCATCAGAACACATCTTCAAAGCTATCAGCGCAAAGAATAAAGCAACACACCACTCCCGGGAGGGCTCGAACCTCCAACCTTTCGGTTAACAGCCGATCGCGCTAGCAAATTGCGCCACGGAGACAGTCGTGCTCCAATCTCACCATCGTCAGAACACATCTTCATAGCTATCAGTGCAAAGAAAAAAGCAACACACCACTCCCGGGAGGGCTCGAACCTCCAAACCTTTCGGTTAACAGCCGATCGCGCTAGCGAACTGCGCCACGGAGACAGTCGTACTCCACTCTCACCACCGTCAGAACATTTCTTCAGAGCTATCAGCCCGAAGGAAAAAAAGCGCCGCACCAGCACCGGGTGGGCTCAAACTTCCAAACTTTCGGTTAACAGCCTATCGCGCTAGCCAATCGCGCCACGGAGACAGTCGTGCTCCACTCTCACCATTATAAGGACATATCTTCAAAGCTATCAGCCCAAAGAAAAAAAAGCGCCGCACCACCACCGGGTGGGCTCAAACCACCAACCTTTCGGTTAACAGCTGATCGCGCTAGCCAATTGCGCCACGGAGACAGTCGTGCTCCACTCTCACCCCCGTCATAACCTTTCTTCAGAGCTATCAGCCCAAAGAAAAAGAAGCGCCGCACCACCACCGGGTGGGCTCGAAACTCCAAGTTTTCGTTTAACAGCCAAACGTGCTAGAAAATTGCGCCACGGAGACTGTCGTGCTTCAATCTCACCACCGTCAGAACATTTCTCCAAAGCTATCAGCGCAAAGAAAAAAAAGCACCGCACCACGACCGGGTGAGCTCGAAACTCCAACATTTCGGTTAACAGCCGACCGCGATAGCCAATTGCACCACGGAGACAGTCGTGCTCCACTCTCACCACCATCAGAAGATATCTTCAAAGCTATCAGCGCCAAGAAAAAAGCAACACACCACTCCCGGGAAGGCTCGAACCTCCAACCTTTCAGTTAACAGCCGATCGCGCTAGCCAATCGCGCCACGAAGAGTGTCCTGCTCCACTCTCACCACCATCAGAACATATCTTCAAAGCTATCAGCCCAAAGAAAAAAAAGCGCCGCACCACCACCGGGTGGGCTCAAACCTCCAACCTTTCGGTTAACAGCTGACCGCGCTAGCCAATGCGCATGCGCCACGGAGACCGTCGTGCTCTACTCTCACCCCCGTCACAGCATTTCTTCAGAGCTATCAGCCCAAAGAAAAAGAAGCGCCGCACCACCACCGCCTGGGCTCAAACCTCCAAACTTTCGGATAACAGCCGATCGCGCTAGCCAATTGCGCCACCGAGACAGTCGTGCTCCACTCTCACCACCATCAGAACATAACTTCAAAGCTATCAGCGCAAAAAAAAGCGACACACCACTCACGGAAGGGCTCGAAACTCCAATTTTTCGGTTAACAGCCGAACGTGCTAGCCAATGGCGCCACGGAGACAGTCGTGCTCCAACCTCACCACCGTCAGAACATTTTTCCAAAGGTATCAGCGCAAAGAGAAAAGCAACACACCACTCCCGGGAGGACTCAAACCTCCAATTTTTCGGTTAACAGAAGATTGTGCTAGCCAATCGCGCCACGGAGAGTGTCCTGCTTCACTCTCATCATTATCAGAACATATCTTCAAAGCTATCAGCCCAAAGAAAAAAAAGCGCCGCACCACCATCGGGTAGGCTCAAACCTCCAACCTTTCGGTTAACAGCTGATCGCGCTAGCCGATTGCGCCACGGAGACAGTCGTGCTCCACTCTCACCCCCGTCATAACATTTCTTCATAGCTATCAGCCCAAAGAAAAAGAAGCGCCGCACCAACACCGGGTCGGCTCCAAACTCGAATTTTTCGGTTAACAGCCGAACGTGCTAGCCAAGTGCGCCCCGGAGACAGTCGTACTCCAATCTCACCACCGTCAGAACATTTCTCCAAAGCTATCAGCGCAAAAAAAGCGCCCCACCGCGACCGGGTGGGCTCGAACCTCCAACATTTCGGTTAACAGCCGACCGCGCTAGCCAATTGCGCCACAGAGACAGTCGTGCTCCACTCTCACCACCATCAGAATATATCTTCAAAGCTATCAGCGCAAAGAAAAAAGCAACACACCACTCCCGGGAGTGCTCAAACCTCCAATTTTTTGGTTAACAGCCGATTGCGCTAGCCAATCGCGCCACGGAGAGTGTCCTGCTCCACTCTCATCATTATGAGAACATATCTTCAAAGCTATCAGCCCAAAGAAAAAAAAAGCGCCGCACCACCGGCTGGGCTCGAGCCTCCAACCTTTCGGTTAACAGCCGATCGCGCTAGCCAATTGCGCCACGGAGACAGTCATGCTCCACTCTCACCACCATCAGAACATATCTTCAAAGCTATCATCGGAAAGAAAAAAGCAACACACCAGTCCGGGGAGGGCTGAAACCTCCAATTTTTCGGTTAACAGCCGAACGTGCTAGCCAATTGCGCCACGGAGACAGTCGTGCTCTAAACTCACCACCGTCAGAACATGTCTCCAAAGCTATCAGCGCAAAGAGAAAAGCAACACACCACTCCCGGGAGGGCTCAAACCTCCAATTTTTCGGTTAACAGCCGATTGCGCTTGCCAATCGCGCCACGAAGAGTGTCCTGCTCCACTCTCATCATTATCAGAACATATCTTCAAAGCTATCAGCCCAAAGAAAAAAAAGCGCCGCACCACCGGCTGGGCTCGAGCCTCCAACCTTTCGGTTAACAGCCGATCGCGATAGCCAATTGCGCCACGGAGACAGTCATGCTCCACTCTCACCACCATCAGAACATATCTTCAAAGCTATCAGCGCAAAGAAAAAAGCGACACACCACTCCCAGGAGGGCTCGAAACTCCAATTTTTCGGTTAACAGCCGAATGTGCTAGCCAATGGCGCCACGGAGACAGTCGTGCTCCAATCTCACCACCGTCAGAACATTTCTCCAAAGCTATCAGCGCAAAGAAAAAAGCAACACACCACTCCCGGGAGGGCTAAAACCTCCAATTTTTTGGTTAACAGCCGAACGTGCTAGCCAATTGCGCCACGGAGACAGTCGTGTTCCACTCTCAGCACCATCAGAACATATCTTCAAAGCTATCAGCGGAAAGAAAAAAGCAATACACCACTCCGGGGAGGGCTGAAATCTCCAATTTTTCGGTTACCAGCCGAACGTGCTAGCCAATTGCGCCACGGAGACAGTCGTGCTCTAATCTCACCACCGTCAGAACATGTCTCCAAAGCTATCAGCGCAAAGAAAAAAGCAACACACCACTCCCGGGAGAGCTCGAACCTCCAACCTTTCGGTTAACAGCCGATCGCGCTAGCCAATCGCGCCACCGAGAGTGTCCTGCTCCACTCTCACCACCATCAGAACATATCTTCAAAGCTATCAGCCCAAAGAAAAAAAGCGCCGCACCACCACCCGGTGGGCTCAAACCTCCAACCTTTCGGTTAACAGCTGATCGTGCTAGCCAATGCGCATGCGCCACGGAGACAGTCGTGCTCCACTCTCACCACCATCAGAACATTTTTCCAAAGGTATCAGCGCAAAGAGAAAAGCAACACACCACTCCCGGGAGGGCTCAAACCTCCAATTTTTGGGTTAACAGCCGATTGCGCTAGCCAATCGCGCCACGGAGAGTGTCCTGCTCCACTCTCATCATGATCAGAACATATCTTCAAAGCTATCAGCCCAAAGAAAAAAAAAGCGCCGCCCCAACATCGGGTGGGCTCAAACCTCCAACCTTTCGGTTAACAGCTGATCGCGCTAGCCAATTGCGCCACGGAGACAGTCGTGCTCCACTCTCACCCCCGTCATAACATTTTGTCATAGCTATCAGCCCAAAGAAAAATAAGCGCCGCACCAACACCGGGTGGGCTCCAAACTCCAATTTTTCGGTTAACAGCCGAACGTGCTAGCCAATTGCGCCCCGGAGACAGTCGTGCTTCACTCTCACCACCATCAGAACACATCTTCATAGCTATCAGTGCAAAGAAAAAAGCAACACACCACTCCCGGGAGGGCTCGAACCTCCAAACCTTTCGGTTAACAGCCGATCGCGTTAGCCATTTGCGTCACGAAGAGTGTCCTGCTCCACTCTCACCACCATCAGAACATATCTTGAAAGCTATCAGCCCAGAGAAAAAAAAAGCGCCGCACCACCACCGGGTGGGCTCAAACCTCCAACTTTTCGGTTAACAGCTGATCGTGCTAGCCAATGCGCATGCGCCACGGAGACAGTCGTGCTCTACTCTCACCCCCGTCACAACATTTCTTCAGAGCTATCAGCCCAAAGAAAAAGAAGCGCCGCACCACCACCGGCTGGGCTCGAGCCTCCAACCTTTTGGTTAACAGCCGATCGCGCTAGCCAATTGCGCCACGGAGACAGTCGTGCTCCACTCTCACCACCGTCAAAACATTTGTTCAGGGCTCTCAGCCCAAAGGAAAAAAAGCGCTGCACCACCACCGGGTGGGCTCGAACCTCCAACCTTTCGGTTAACAGCCGATCGCGCTAGCCGATTGCGCCACGGAGACAGTCGTGCTCCACTCTCACCACCGTCAGAACATTTCTCCAAAGCTATTAGCGCAAAGAAAAAAGCAACACACCACTCCCGGGAGGGCTCAAACTTCCAATTTTTCGGTTAACAGCCGAACGTGCTAGCCAATTGCGCCACGGAGACAGTCGTGCTCCACTCTCACCACCATCAGAACATATCTTCAAAGCTATCAGCGGAAAGAAAAAAGCAACACACCACTCCGGGGAGGGCTGAAACCTCCAATTTTTCGGTTAACAGCCGAACGTGCTGGCCAATTGCGCCACGGAGACAGTCGTGCTCCAATCTCACCACCGTCAGAACATGTCTCCAAAGCTATCAGCGCAAAGAAAAAAGCAACACACCACTCCCGAGGGGGCTCAAAACTCCAACCTTTTGGTCAACAACCGATCGCGCTAGCCGATTGCGCCCACGAGACAGTCGTGCTCCAGTCTCACCACCGTAAGAACATTTTTTAGAGCTATCAGCCCAAAGGAAAAAAAGCGCCGCACCACCACCGGGTGGGCTCGAACCTCAAACCTTTCGGTTAACAGCCCATCGCACTAGCCGAAATCGAAACGGAGACAGTCGTGCTCCACTCTCACCACCATCAGAACACATCTTCAAAGCTATCAGCGCAAAGAATAAAGCAACACACCACTCCGGGGAGGGCTGAAACCTCCAACCTTTCGGTTAACAGCCGATCGCGCTAGCAAATTGCGCCACGGAGACAGTCGTTCTCCAATCTCACCATCGTCAGAACATGTCTTCAAAGCTATCAGTGCAAAGAAAAAGCAACACATCACTCCCGGGAGGGCTCGAACCTGCAACCTTTTGGTTAACAGCCGATCGCACTAGCCAATTGCGTCCACGGAGACAGTCGTGCTTCACTCTCACCACCATCAGAACACATCTTCATAGCTATCAGTACAAAGAAAAAAGCAACACACCACTCCCGGGAGGGCTCGAACCTCCAAACGTTTCGGTTAACAGCCGATCGCGCTAGCCATTTGCGCAACGAAGAGTGTCCTGCTCCACTCTCACCACCATCAGAACATATCTTCAAAGCTATCAGCCCAAAGAAAAAAAAAGCGCCGCACCACCACCGGGTGTGCTCAAACCTCCAACCTTTCGGTTAACAGCTGATCGCGCTAGCCAATGCGCATGCGCCACGGAGACAGTCGTGCTCCACTCTCACCCCCGTCACAGCATTTCTTCAGAGCTATCAGCCCAAAGGAAAAAAAGCGCCGCACCACCACCGGGAGGGCTCGAACCTCCAAACCTTTCAGTTAACAGCCGATCGCGCTAGCCAATGGCGCCACGGAGACAGTCGTGCTCCACTCTGACCACCATCAGAACATATCTTCAAAGCTATCAGCGCAAAGAAAAAAGCGACACACCACTCCCGGCATGGCTCGAAACTCCAACCTTTCGGTTAACAGCCGATCGCGCTAGGCAATCGCGCCACGGAGAGTGTCTTGCTCCACTCTCACCACCATCAGAACATATCTTCAAAGCTATCAGCCTAAAAAAAAGCGCCGCACCACCACCGGTTGGGCTCAAACCTCCAACCTTTCGGTTAACAGCTGATCGCGCTAGCCAATTGTGCCACGGAGACAGTCGTGCTCCACTCTCACCCCCGTCATAACATTTCTTCAGGGCTATCAGCCCAAAGAAAAAGAAGCGCCGCACCACCACCGGGTGGGCTCCAAACTCCAATTTTTCGGTTAACAGCCGAACGTGCTTGCCAATTGCGCCACGGAGACAGTCGTACTCCAGTCTCACCACCGTCAGAACATTTGTCCAAAGCTATCAGCGCAAAAAAAAGCGCACCACCACGACCGGGTGGGCTCGAACCTCCAACATTTCGGTTAACAGCCGACCGCGCTAGCCAATTGCGCCACAGAGACAGTCGTGCTCCACTCTCACCACCATCAGAACATATCTTCAAAGCTATCAGCGGAAAGAAAAAAGCAACACACCACTCCGGGGAGGGCTGAAACCTCCAATTTTTCGGTTAACAGCCGAACGTGCTAGCCAATTGCGCCACGGAGACAGTCGTGCTCCAATCTCACCACCGTCAGAACATGTCTCCAAAGCTATCAGCGCAAAGAAAAAAGCAACACACCACTCCCGAAGGGGCTCAAAACTCCAACCTTTTGGTTAACAACCAATTGCTCTAGCCGATTGCGCCCAAGAGACAGTCGTGCTCCACTCTCACCACCGTCAGAACATTTTTCCAGAGCTATCAGCCCAAAGGAAAAAAAGCGCCGCAACACCACCGGGTGGGCTCGAACCTCAAACCTTTCGGTTAACAGCCCATCATGCTAGCCGAAAGCGAAACGGAGACAGTCGTGCTCCACTCTCACCACCATCAGAACACATCTTCAAACTATCAGCGCAAAGAAAAAAGCAACACACCACTCCCGGGAGGGCTCGAACCTCCAACCTTTCGGTTAAACGCCGATCGCGCTAGCAAATTGCGCCACGGAGACAGTCGTGCTCCACTCTCACCACCATCAGAACATATCTTCAAAGCTATCATCGGAAAGAAAAAAGCAACACACCACTCCGGGGAGGGCTGAAACCTCCAATTTTTCGGTTAACAGCCGAACGTGCTAGCCAATTGCGCCACGGAGACAGTCGTGCGCTAAACTCACCACCGTCAGAACATGTCTCCAAAGCTATCAGCGCAAAGAGAAAAGCAACACACCACTCCCGGGAGGGCTCAAACCTCCAATTTTTTGGTTAACAGCCGATTGCGCTAGCCAATCGCGCCACGAAGAGTGTCCTGCTCCACTCTCATCATTATCAGAACATATCTTCAAAGCTATCAGCCCAAAAAAAAAAAGCGCCGCACCACCGGCTGGGCTCGAGCCTCCAACCTTCGGTTAACAGCCGATCGCGCTAGCCAATTGCGCCACGGAGACAGTCATGCTCCACTCTCACCACCATCAGAACATATCTTCAAAGCTATCAGCGCAAAGAAAAAAGCGACACACCACTCCCAGGAGGGCTCGAAACTCCAATTTTTCGGTTAACGGCCGAATGTGCTAGCCAATGGCGCCACGGAGACAGTCGTGCTCCAATCTCACCACCGTCAGAACATTTCTCCAAAGCTATCAGCGCAAAGAAAAAAGCAACACACCACTCCCAGGAGGGCTAAAACCTCCAATTTTTCGGTTAACAGCCGAACGTGCTAGCCAATTGCGCCACGGCGACAGTCGTGTTCCACTCTCACCACCATCAGAACATATCTTCAAAGCTATCAGCGGAAAGAAAAAAGCAACACACCACTCCGGGGAAGGCTGAAACCTCCAATTTTTCGGTTAACAGCCGAACGTGCTAGCCAATTGCGCCACGGAGACAGTCGTGCTCTAATCTCACCACCGTCAGAACATGTCTCCAAAGCTATCAGCGCAAAGAAAAAAGCAACACACCACTCCCGGGAGGGCTCGAACCTCCAACCTTTCGGTTAACAGCCGATCGCGCTAGCCAATCGCGCCACCGAGAGTGTCCTGCTCCACTCTCACCACCATCAGAACATATCTTCAAAGCTATCAGCCCAAAGAAAAAAAGCGCCGCACCACCACCCGGTGGGCTCAAACCTCCAACCTTTCGGTTAACAGCTGATCGTGCTAGCCAATGCGCATGCGCCACGGAGACAGTCGTGCTCCACTCTCACCACCATCAGAACATTTTTCCAAAGGTATCAGCGCAAAGAGAAAAGCAACACACCACTCCCGGGAGGGCTCAAACCTCCAATTTTTGGGTTAACAGCCGATTGCGCTAGCCAATCGCGCCACGGAGAGTGTCCTGCTCCACTCTCATCATTATCAGAACATATCTTCAAAGCTATCAGCCCAAAGAAAAAAAAACCGCCGCCCCAACATCGGGTGGGCTCAAACCTCCAACCTTTCGGTTAACAGCTGATCGCGCTAGCCAATTGCGCCACGGAGACAGTCGTGCTCCACTCTCACCCCCGTCATAACATTTCTTCATAGCTATCAGCCCAAAGAAAAATAAGCGCCGCACCAACACCGGGTGGGCTCCAAACTCCAATTTTTCGGTTAACAGCCGAACGTGCTAGCCAATTGCGCCCCGGAGACAGTCGTGCTTCACTCTCACCACCATCAGAACACATCTTCATAGCTATCAGTGCAAAGAAAAAAGCAACACACCACTCCCGGGAGGGCTGGAACCTCCAAACCTTTCGGTTAACAGCCGATCGCGTTAGCCATTTGCGTCACGAAGAGTGTCCTGCTCCACTCTCACCACCATCAGAACATATCTTGAAAGCTATCAGCCCAAAGAAAAAAAAAGCGCCGCACCACCACCGGGTGGGCTCAAACCTCCAACCTTTCGGTTAACAGCTGATCGTGCTAGCCAATGCGCATGCGCCACGGAGACAGTCGTGCTCTACTCTCACCCCCGTCACAACATTTCTTCAGAGCCATCAGCCCAAAGAAAAAGAAGCGCCGCACCACCACCGGCTGGGCTCGAGCCTCCAACCTTTTGGTTAACAGCCGATCGCGCTAGCCAATTGCGCCACGGAGACAGTCGTGCTCCACTCTCACCACCGTCAAAACATTTGTTCAGGGCGATCAGCCCAAAGGAAAAAAAGCGCCGCACCACCACCGGGTGGGCTCGAACCTCCAACCTTTCGGTTAACAGCCGATCGCGCTAGCCGAATGCGCCACGGAGACAGTCGTGCTCCACACTCACCACCGTCAGAACATTTCTCCAAAGCTATTAGCGCAAAGAAAAAAGCAACACACCACTCCCGGGAGGGCTCAAACCTCCAATTTTTCGGTTAACAGCCGAACGTGCTAGCCAATTGCGCCACGGAGACAGTCGTGCTCCACTCTCACCACCATCAGAACATATCTTCAAAGCTATCAGCGGAAAGAAAAAAGCAACACACCACTCCGGGGAGGGCTGAAACCTCCAATGTTTCGGTTAACAGCCGAACGTGCTGGCCAATTGCGCCACGGAGACAGTCGTGCTCCAATCTCACCACCGTCAGAACATGTCTCCAAAGCTATCAGCGCAAAGAAAAAAGCAACACACCACTCCCGAGGGGGCTCAAAACTCCAACCTTTTGGTTAACAACCGATCGCGCTAGCCGATTGCGCCCACGAGACAGTCGTGCTCCAGTCTCACCACCGTAAGAACATTTTTTAGAGCTATCAGCCCAAAGGAAAAAAAGCGCCGCACCACCACCGGGTGGGCTCGAACCTCAAACCTTTCGGTTAACAGCCCATCGCGCTAGCCGAAATCGAAACGGAGACAGTCGTGCTCCACTCTCACCACCATCAGAACACATCTTCAAAGCTATCAGCGCAAAGAATAAAGCAACACACCACTCCGGGGAGGGCTGAAACCTCCAACCTTTCGGTTAACAGCCGATCGCGCTAGCGAATTGCGCCACGGAGACAGTCGTTCTCCAATCTCACCATCGTCAGAACATGTCTTCAAAGCTATCAGTGCAAAGAAAAAGCAACACATCACTCCCGGGAGGGCTCGAACCTGCAACCTTTTGGTTAACAGCCGATCGCACTAGCCAATTGCGTCCACGGAGACAGTCGTGCTTCACTCTCACCACCATCAGAACACATCTTCATAGCTATCAGTACAAAGAAAAAAGCAACACACCACTCCCGGGAGGGCTCGAACCTCCAAACGTTTCGGTTAACAGCCGATCGCGCTAGCCATTTGCGCCACGAAGAGTGTCCTGCTCCACTCTCACCACCATCAGAACATATCTTCAAAGCTATCAGCCCAAAGAAAAAAAAAGCGCCGCACCACCACCGGGTGTGCTCAAACCTCCAACCTTTCGGTTAACAGCTGATCGCGCTAGCCAATGCGCATGCGCCACGGAGACAGTCGTGCTCCACTCTCACCCCCGTCACAGCATTTCTTCAGAGCTATCAGCCCAAAGGAAAAAAAGCGCCGCACCACCACCGGGAGGGCTCGAACCTCCAAACCTTTCAGTTAACAGCCGATCGCGCTAGCCAATGGCGCCACGGAGACAGTCGTGCTCCACTCTCACCACCATCAGAACATATCTTCAAAGCTATCAGCGCAAAGAAAAAAGCGACACACCACTCCCGGCATGGCTCGAAACTCCAACGTTTCGGTTAACAGCCGATCGCGCTAGGCAATCGCGCCACGGAGAGTGTCTTGCTCCACTCTCACCACCATCAGAACATATCTTCAAAGCTATCAGCCCAAAAAAAAGCGCCGCACCACCACCGGTTGGGTTCAAACCTCCAACCTTTCGGTTAACAGCTGATCGCGCTAGCCAATTGCGCCACGGAGACAGTCGTGCTCCACTCTCACCCCCGTCATAACATTTCTTCAGGGCTATCAGCCCAAAGAAAAAGAAGCGCCGCACCACCACCGGGTGGGCTGCAAACTCCAATTTTTCGGTTAACAGCCGAACGTGCTTGCCAATTGCGCCACGGAGACAGTCGTACTCCAGTCTCACCACCGTCAGAACATTTGTCCAAAGCTATCAGCGCAAAAAAAGCGCACCACCACGACCGGGTGGGCTCGAACCTCCAACATTTCGGTTAACAGCCGACCGCGCTAGCCAATTGCGCCACAGAGACAGTCGTGCTCCACTCTCACCACCATCAGAATATATCTTCAAAGCTATCAGCGCAAAGAAAAAAGCAACACACCACTCCCGGGAGGGCTCGAACCTCCAACCTTTCGGTTAACAGCCGAACGTGCTAGCCAATTGCGCCACGGAGACAGTCGTGCTCCACTCTCACCACCATCAGAACATATCTTCAAAGCTATCAGCGGAAAGAAAAAAGCAACACACCACTCCGGGGAGGGCTGAAACCTCCAATTTTTCGGTTAACAGCCGAACGTGCTAGCCAATTGCGCCACGGAGACAGTCGTGCTCCAATCTCACCACCGTCAGAACATGTCTCCAAAGCTATCAGCGCAAAGAAAAAAGCAACACACCACTCCCGAAGGGGCTCAAAACTCCAACCTTTTGGTTAACAACCAATTGCGCTAGCCGATTGCGCCCAAGAGACAGTCGTGCTCCACTCTCACCACCGTCAGAACATTTTTCCAGAGCTATCAGCCCAAAGGAAAAAAAGCGCCGCACCACCACCGGGTGGGCTCGAACCTCAAACCTTTCGGTTAACAGCCCATCGTGCTAGCCGAAAGCGAAACGGAGACAGTCGTGCTCCACTCTCACCACCATCAGAACACATCTTCAAAGCTATCAGCGCAAAGAAAAAAGCAACACACCACTCCCGGGAGGGCTCGAACCTCCAAACTTTCGGTTAAAAGCCGATCGCGCTAGCAAATTGCGCCACGGAGACAGTCGTGCTCCAATCTCACCATCGTCAGAACATGTCTTCAAAGCTATCAGTGCAAAGAAAAAGCAACACACCACTCCCGGGAGGGCTCGAACCTCCAACCATTCGGTTAACAGCCGATCGCGCTAGCAAATTGCGCCACGGAGACAGTCGTGCTTCAATCTCACCATCGTCAGAACATTTCTTCAAAGCTATCAGTGCAAAGAAAAAGCAACACACCACTCCCGGGAGTGCTCGAAACTCTAACCTTTTGGTTAACAGCCGATCGCGCTAGCCAATTGCGTCCACGGAGACAGTTGTCCTTCACTCTCACCACCATCAGAACACATCTTCATAGCTATCAGTGCAAAGAAAAAAGCAACACACCACTCCCGGGAGGGCTCGAACCTCCAAACCTTTCGGTTTACAACCGATCGCGCTAGCCATTTGCGCCACGAAGACAGTCGTGCTCCACTCTCACCACTGTCAGAACATTTCTCCAAAGCTATCAGCGCAAAGAAAAAAGCAACACACCACTCCCGGGAGGGCTCAAACCTCCAATTTTTCGGTTAACAGCCGAACGTGCTAGCCAATTACGCCACGGAGACAGTCGTGCTCCACTCTCACCACCATCAGAACATATCTTCAAAGCTATCAGCGGAAAGAAAAAAGCATCACACCACTCTGGGGAGGGCTGAAACCTCCAATTTTTCGGTTAACAGCCGAACGTGCTAGACAATTGCGCCACGGAGACAGTCGTGCTCCACTCTCACCACCGTAAGAACATTTTTTAGAGCTATCAGCCCAAAGGAAAAAAAGCGCCGCACCACCACCGGGTGGGCTCGAACCTCAAACCTTTCGGTTAACAGCCCATCGCGCTAGCCGAAATCGAAACGGAGATAGTCATGCTCCACTCTCACCACCATCAGAACACATCTTCAAAGCTATCAGCGCAAAGAAAAAAGCGACACACCACTCCCGGGAGGGCTCGAAACTCCAATTTTTCGGTTAACAGCCGAATGTGCTAGCCAATGGCGCCACGGAGAGTGTCCTGCTCCACTCTCATCATTATGAGAACATATCTTCAAAGCTATCAGCCCAAAGAAAAAAAAAAGCGCCGCACCACCGGCTGGGCTCGAGCCTCCAACCTTTCGGTTAACAGCCGATCGCGCTAGCCAATTGCGCCACGGAGACAGTCATGCTCCACTCTCACCACCATCAGAACATATCTTCAAAGCTATCATCGGAAAGAAAAAAGCAACACACCACTCCGGAGAGGGCTGAAACCTCCAATTTTTCGGTTAACAGCCGAACGTGCTAGCCAATTGCGCCACGGAGACAGTCGTGCTCTAAACTCACCACCGTCAGAACATGTCTCCAAAGCTATCAGCGCAAAGAGAAAAGCAACACACCACTCCCGGGAGGGCTCAAACCTCCAATTTTTCGGTTAACAGCCGATTGCGCTAGCCAATCGCGCCACGAAGAGTGTCCTGCTCCACTCTCATCATTATCAGAACATATCTTCAAAGCTATCAGCCCATAGAAAAAAAAGCGCCGCACCACCGGCTGGGCTCGAGCCTCCAACCTTTCGGTTAACAGCCGATCGCGCTAGCCAATTGCGCCACGGAGACAGTCATGCTCCACTCTCACCACCATCAGAACATATCTTCAAAGCTATCAGCGCAAAGAAAAAAGCGACACACCACTCCCAGGAGGGCTCAAACCTCCAATTTTTGGGTTAACAGCCGATTGCGCTAGCTAATCGCGCCACGGAGAGTGTCCTGCTCCACTCTCATCATTATCAGAACATATCTTCAAAGCTATCAGCCCAAAGAAAAAAAAGCGCCGCCCCAACATCGGGTGGGCTCAAACCTCCAACCTTTCGGTTAACAGCTGATCGCGCTAGCCAATTGCGCCACGGAGACAGTCGTGCTCCACTCTCGCCCCCGTCATAACATTTCTTCATAGCTATCAGCCCAAAGAAAAATAAGCGCCGCACCAACACCGGGTGGGCTCCAAACTCCAATTTTTCGGTTAACAGCCGAACGTGCTAGCCAATTGCGCCCCGGAGACAGTCGTGCTTCACTCTCACCACCATCAGAACACATCTTCATAGCTATCAGTGCAAAGAAAAAAGCAACACACCACTCCCGGGAGGGCTCGAACCTCCAAACCTTTCGGTTAACAGCCGATCGCGTTAGCCATTTGCGCCACGAAGAGTGTCCTGCTCCACTCTCACCACCATCAGAACATATCTTGAAAGCTATCAGCCCAAAGAAAAAAAAAAGCGCCGCACCACCACCGGGTGGGCTCAAACCTCCAACCTTTCGGTTAACAGCTGATCGTGCTAGCCAATGCGCATGCGCCACGGAGACAGTCGTGCTCTACTCTCACCCCCGTCACAACATTTCTTCAGAGCTATCAGCCCAAAGAAAAAGAAGCGCCGCACCACCACCGGCTGGGCTCGAGCCTCCAACCTTTTGGTTAACAGCCGATCGCGCTAGCCAATTGCGCCACGGAGACAGTCGTGCTCCACTCTCACCACCTCAAAACATTTGTTCAGGGCTATCAGCCCAAAGGAAAAAAAGCGCCGCACCACCACCGGGTGGGCTCGAACCTCAAACCTTTCGGTTAACAGCCCATCGCGCTAGCCGAAATCGAAACGGAGATAGTCATGCTCCACTCTCACCACCATCAGAACACATCTTCAAAGCTATCAGCGCAAAGAATAAAGCAACACACCACTCCGGGGAGGGCTGAAACCTCCAATTTTCCGGTTAACAGCCGAACGTGCTAGCCAATTGCGCCACGGAGACAGTCGTGCTCCAATCTCACCACCGTCAGAGCATGTCTCCAAAGCTATCAGCGCAAAGAAAAAAGCAACACACCACTTCCGAGGGGGCTCAAAACTCCAACCTTTTGGTTAACAACCGATCGCGCTAGCCGATTGCGCCCAAGAGACAGTCGTGCTCCACTCTCACCACCGTCAGAACATTTTTTCAGAGCTATCAGCCCAAAGGAAAACAAGCGCCGCACCACCATCGGGCGGGCTCGAACCTCAAACCTTTCGGTTAACAGCCCATCTCGCTAGCCGAAATCGAAACGGAGACAGTCGTTCTCCAATCTCACCATCGTCAGAACATGTCTTCAAAGCTATCAGTGCAAAGAAAAAGCAACACATCACTCCCGGGAGGGCTCGAACCTGCAACCTTTTGGTTAACAGCCGATTGCACTAGCCAATTGCGTCCACGGAGACAGTCGTGCTTCACTCTCACCACCATCAGAACATATCTTCAAAGCTATCAGCGCAAAGAAAAAAGCGACACACCACTCCCGGGAGGGCTCGAAACTCCAATTTTTCAGTTAACAGCCGAATGTGCTAGCCAATGGCGCCACGGAGACAGTCGTGCTCCAATCTCACCACCGTCAGAACATTTCTCCAAAGCTATCAGCGCAAAGAAAAAAGCAACACACCACTCCCGGGAGGGCTAAAACCTCAAATTTTTCGGTTAACAGCCGAACGTGCTAGCCAATTGCGCCACGGAGACAGTCGTGTTCCACTCTCACCACCATCAGAACATATCTTCAAAGCTATCAGCGGAAAGAAAAAAGCAACACACCACTCCGGGGAGGGCTGAAATCTTCAATTTTTCGGTTAACAGCCGAACGTGCTAGCCAATTGCGCCACGGAGACAGTCGTGCTCTAATCTCACCACCGTCAGAACATGTCTCCAAAGCTATCAGCGCAAAGAAAAAAGCAACACACCACTCCCGGGAGTGCTCAAACCTCCAATTTTTTGGTTAACAGCCGATTGCGCTAGCCAATCGCGCCACGGAGAGTGTCCTGCTCCACTCTCATCATTATGAGAACATATCTTCAAAGCTATCAGCCCAAAGAAAAAAAAAGCGCCGCACCACCGGCTGGGCTCGAGCCTCCAACCTTTCGGTTAACAGCCGATCGCGCTAGCCAATTGCGCCACGGAGACAGTCATGCTCCACTCTCACCACCATCAGAACATATCTTCAAAGCTATCATCGGAAAGAAAAAAGCAACACACCACTCCGGGGAGGGCTGAAACCTCCAATTTTTCGGTTAACAGCCGAACGTGCTAGCCAATTGCGCCACGGAGACAGTCGTGCTCTAAACTCACCACCGTCAGAACATGTCTCCAAAGCTATCAGCGCAAAGAGAAAAGCAACACACCACTCCCGGGAGGGCTCAAACCTCCAATTTTTCGGTTAACAGCCGATTGCGCTAGCCAATCGCGCCACGAAGAGTGTCCTGCTCCACTCTCATCATTATCAGAACATATCTTCAAAGCTATCAGCCCAAAGAAAAAAAAGCGCCGCACCACCGGCTGGGCTCGAGCCTCCAACCTTTCGGTTAACAGCCGATCGCGCTAGCCAATTGCGCCACGGAGACAGTCATGCTCCACTCTCACCACCATCAGAACATATCTTCAAAGCTATCAGCGCAAAGAAAAAAGCGACACACCACTCCCAGGAGGGCTCGAAACTCCAATTTTTCGGTTAACAGCCGAATGTGCTAGCCAATGGCGCCACGGAGACAGTCGTGCTCCAATCTCACCACCGTCAGAACATTTCTCCAAAGCTATCAGCGCAAAGAAAAAAGCAACACACCACTCCCGGGAGGGCTAAAACCTCCAATTTTTCGGTTAACAGCCGAACGTGCTAGCCAATTGCGCCACGGAGACAGTCGTGTTCCACTCTCACCACCATCAGAACATATCTTCAAAGCTATCAGCGGAAAGAAAAAAGCAACACACCACTCCGGGGAGGGCTGAAACCTCCAATTTTTCGGTTAACAGCCGAACGTGCTAGCCAATTGCGCCACGGAGACAGTCGTGCTCTAATCTCACCACCGTCAGAACATGTCTCCAAAGCTATCGGCGCAAAGAAAAAAGCAACACACCACTCCCGGGAGGGCTCGAACCTCCAACCTTTCGGTTAACAGCCGATCGCGCTAGCCAATCGCGCCAACGAGAGTGTCCTGCTCCACTCTCACCACCATCAGAACATATCTTCAAAGCTATCAGCCCAAAGAAAAAAAGCGCCGCACCACCACCCGGTGGGCTCAAACCTCCAACCTTTCGGTTAACAGCTGATCGTGCTAGCCAATTGCGCCACGGAGACAGTCATGCTCCACTCTCACCACCATCAGAACATATCTTCAAAGCTATCAGCGCAAAGAAAAAAGCGACACACCACTCCCAGGAGGGCTCGAAACTCCAATTTTTCGGTTAACAGCCGAATGTGCTAGCCAATGGCGCCACGGAGACAGTCGTGCTCCAATCTCACCACCGTCAGAACATTTCTCCAAAGCTATCAGCGCAAAGAAAAAAGCAACACACCACTCCCGGGAGGGCTAAAACCTCCAATTTTTCGGTTAACAGCCGAACGTGCTAGCCAATTGCGCCACGGAGACAGTCGTGTTCCACTCTCACCACCATCAGAACATATCTTCAAAGCTATCAGCGGAAAGAAAAAAGCAACACACCACTCCGGGGAGGGCTGAAACCTCCAATTTTTCGGTTAACAGCCGAACGTGCTAGCCAATTGCGCCACGGAGACAGTCGTGCTCTAATCTCACCACCGTCAGAACATGTCTCCAAAGCTATCGGCGCAAAGAAAAAAGCAACACACCACTCCCGGGAGGGCTCGAACCTCCAACCTTTCGGTTAACAGCCGATCGCGCTAGCCAATCGCGCCAACGAGAGTGTCCTGCTCCACTCTCACCACCATCAGAACATATCTTCAAAGCTATCAGCCCAAAGAAAAAAAGCGCCGCACCACCACCCGGTGGGCTCAAACCTCCAACCTTTCGGTTAACAGCTGATCGTGCTAGCCAATGCGCATGCGCCACGGAGACAGTCGTGCTCCACTCTCACCACCATCAGAACATTTTTCCAAAGGTATCAGCGCAAAGAGAAAAGCAACACACCACTCCCGGGAGGGCTCAAACCTCCAATTTTTGGGTTAACAGCCGATTGCGCTAGCTAATCGCGCCACGGAGAGTGTCCTGCTCCACTCTCATCATTATCAGAACATATCTTCAAAGCTATCAGCCCAAAGAAAAAAAAGCGCCGCCCCAACATCGGGTGGGCTCAAACCTCCAACCTTTCGGTTAACAGCTGATCGCGCTAGCCAATTGCGCCACGGAGACAGTCGTGCTCCACTCTCGCCCCCGTCATAACATTTCTTCATAGCTATCAGCCCAAAGAAAAATAAGCGCCGCACCAACACCGGGTGGGCTCCAAACTCCAATTTTTCGGTTAACAGCCGAACGTGCTAGCCAATTGCGCCCCGGAGACAGTCGTGCTTCACTCTCACCACCATCAGAACACATCTTCATAGCTATCAGTGCAAAGAAAAAAGCAACACACCACTCCCGGGAGGGCTCGAACCTCCAAACCTTTCGGTTAACAGCCGATCGCGTTAGCCATTTGCGCCACGAAGAGTGTCCTGCTCCACTCTCACCACCATCAGAACATATCTTGAAAGCTATCAGCCCAAAGAAAAAAAAAAGCGCCGCACCACCACCGGGTGGGCTCAAACCTCCAACCTTTCGGTTAACAGCTGATCGTGCTAGCCAATGCGCATGCGCCACGGAGACAGTCGTGCTCTACTCTCACCCCCGTCACAACATTTCTTCAGAGCTATCAGCCCAAAGAAAAAGAAGCGCCGCACCACCACCGGCTGGGCTCGAGCCTCCAACCTTTTGGTTAACAGCCGATCGCGCTAGCCAATTGCGCCACGAAGACAGTCGTGCTCCACTCTCACCACCGTCAAAACATTTGTTCAGGGCTATCAGCCCAAAGGAAAAAAAGCGCCGCACCACCACCGGGTGGGCTCGAACCTCAAACCTTTCGGTTAACAGCCCATCGCGCTAGCCGAAATCGAAACGGAGATAGTCATGCTCCACTCTCACCACCATCAGAACACATCTTCAAAGCTATCAGCGCAAAGAATAAAGCAACACACCACTCCGGGGAGGGCTGAAACCTCCAATTTTCCGGTTAACAGCCGAACGTGCTAGCCAATTGCGCCACGGAGACAGTCGTGCTCCAATCTCACCACCGTCAGAGCATGTCTCCAAAGCTATCAGCGCAAAGAAAAAAGCAACACACCACTTCCGAGGGGGCTCAAAACTCCAACCTTTTGGTTAACAACCGATCGCGCTAGCCGATTGCGCCCAAGAGACAGTCGTGCTCCACTCTCACCACCGTCAGAACATTTTTTCAGAGCTATCAGCCCAAAGGAAAACAAGCGCCGCACCACCATCGGGCGGGCTCGAACCTCAAACCTTTCGGTTAACAGCCCATCTCGCTAGCCGAAATCGAAACGGAGACAGTCCTGCTCCACTCTCACCACCATCAGAACACATCTTCAAAGCTATCAGCGCAAAGAAAAAAGCAACACACCACTCCCGGGAGGGCTCGAACCTCCAACATTTCGGTTAACAGCCGATCGCGCTAGCAAATTGCGCCACGGAGACAGTCGTTCTCCAATCTCACCATCGTCAGAACATGTCTTCAAAGCTATCAGTGCAAAGAAAAAGCAACACATCACTCCCGGGAGGGCTCGAACCTGCAACCTTTTGGTTAACAGCCGATTGCACTAGCCAATTGCGTCCACGGAGACAGTCGTGCTTCACTCTCACCACCATCAGAACATATCTTCAAAGCTATCAGCGCAAAGAAAAAAGCGACACACCACTCCCGGGAGGGCTCGAAACTCCAATTTTTCAGTTAACAGCCGAATGTGCTAGCCAATGGCGCCACGGAGACAGTCGTGCTCCAATCTCACCACCGTCAGAACATTTCTCCAAAGCTATCAGCGCAAAGAAAAAAGCAACACACCACTCCCGGGAGGGCTAAAACCTCAAATTTTTCGGTTAACAGCCGAACGTGCTAGCCAATTGCGCCACGGAGACAGTCGTGTTCCACTCTCACCACCATCAGAACATATCTTCAAAGCTATCAGCGGAAAGAAAAAAGCAACACACCACTCCGGGGAGGGCTGAAATCTTCAATTTTTCGGTTAACAGCCGAACGTGCTAGCCAATTGCGCCACGGAGACAGTCGTGCTCTAATCTCACCACCGTCAGAACATGTCTCCAAAGCTATCAGCGCAAAGAAAAAAGCAACACACCACTCCCGGGAGTGCTCAAACCTCCAATTGTTTGGTTAACAGCCGATTGCGCTAGCCAATCGCGCCACGGAGAGTGTCCTGCTCCACTCTCATCATTATGAGAACATATCTTCAAAGCTATCAGCCCAAAGAAAAAAAAAGCGCCGCACCACCGGCTGGGCTCGAGCCTCCAACCTTTCGGTTAACAGCCGATCGCGCTAGCCAATTGCGCCACGGAGACAGTCATGCTCCACTCTCACCACCATCAGAACATATCTTCAAAGCTATCATCGGAAAGAAAAAAGCAACACACCACTCCGGGGAGGGCTGAAACCTCCAATTTTTCGGTTAACAGCCGAACGTGCTAGCCAATTGCGCCACGGAGACAGTCGTGCTCTAAACTCACCACCGTCAGAACATGTCTCCAAAGCTATCAGCGCAAAGAGAAAAGCAACACACCACTCCCGGGAGGGCTCAAACCTCCAATTTTTCGGTTAACAGCCGATTGCGCTAGCCAATCGCGCCACGAAGAGTGTCCTGCTCCACTCTCATCATTATCAGAACATATCTTCAAAGCTATCAGCCCAAAGAAAAAAAAGCGCCGTACCACCGGCTGGGCTCGAGCCTCCAACCTTTCGGTTAACAGCCGATCGCGCTAGCCAATTGCGCCACGGAGACAGTCATGCTCCACTCTCACCACCATCAGAACATATCTTCAAAGCTATCAGCGCAAAGAAAAAAGCGACACACCACTCCCAGGAGGGCTCGAAACTCCAATTTTTCGGTTAACAGCCGAATGTGCTAGCCAATGGCGCCACGGAGACAGTCGTGCTCCAATCTCACCACCGTCAGAACATTTCTCCAAAGCTATCAGCGCAAAGAAAAAAGCAACACACCACTCCCGGGAGGGCTAAAACCTCCAATTTTTCGGTTAACAGCCGAACGTGCTAGCCAATTGCGCCACGGAGACAGTCGTGTTCCACTCTCACCACCATCAGAACATATCTTCAAAGCTATCAGCGGAAAGAAAAAAGCAACACACCACTCCGGGGAGGGCTGAAACCTCCAATTTTTCGGTTAACAGCCGAACGTGCTAGCCAATTGCGCCACGGAGACAGTCGTGCTCTAATCTCACCACCGTCAGAACATGTCTCCAAAGCTATCAGCGCAAAGAAAAAAGCAACACACCACTCCCGGGAGGGCTCGAACCTCCAACCTTTCGGTTAACAGCCGATCGCGCTAGCCAATCGCGCCAACGAGAGTGTCCTGCTCCACTCTCACCACCATCAGAACATATCTTCAAAGCTATCAGCCCAAAGAAAAAAAGCGCCGCACCACCACCCGGTGGGCTCAAACCTCCAACCTTTCGGTTAACAGCTGATCGTGCTAGCCAATGCGCATGCGCCACGGAGACAGTCGTGCTCCACTCTCACCACCATCAGAACATTTTTCCAAAGGTATCAGCGCAAAGAGAAAAGCAACACACCACTCCCGGGAGGGCTCAAACCTCCAATTTTTGGGTTAACAGCCGATTGCGCTAGCCAATCGCGCCACGGAGAGTGTCCTGCTCCACTCTCATCTATATCAGAACATATCTTCAAAGCTATCAGCCCAAAGAAAAAAAAAGCGCCGCCCCAACATCGGGTGGGCTCAAACCTCCAACCTTTCGGTTAACAGCTGATCGCGCTAGCCAATTGCGCCACGGAGACAGTCGTGCTCCACTCTCACCCCCGTCATAACATTTCTTCATAGCTATCCGCCCAAAGAAAAATAAGCGCCGCACCAACACCGGGTGGGCTCCAAACTCCAATTTTTCGGTTAACAGCCGAACGTGCTAGCCAATTGCGCCCCGGAGACAGTCGTGCTTCACTCTCACCACCATCAGAACACATCTTCATAGCTATCAGTGCAAAGAAAAAAGCAACACACCACTCCCGGGAGGGCTCGAACCTCCAAACCTTTCGGTTAACAGCCGATCGCGTTAGCCATTTGCGCCACGAAGAGTGTCCTGCTCCACTCTCACCACCATCAGAACATATCTTGAAAGCTATCAGCCCAAAGAAAAAAAAAGCGCCGCACCACCACCGGGTGGGCTCAAACCTCCAACCTTTCGGTTAACAGCTGATCGTGCTAGCCAATGCGCATGCGCCACGGAGACAGTCGTGCTCTACTCTCACCCCCGTCACAACATTTCTTCAGAGCTATCAGCCCAAAGAAAAAGAAGCGCCGCACCACCACCGGCTGGGCTCGAGCCTCCAACCTTTTGGTTAACAGCCGATCGCGCTAGCCAATTGCGCCACGGAGACAGTCGTGCTCCACTCTCACCACCGTCAAAACATTTGTTCAGGGCTATCAGCCCAAAGGAAAAAAAGCGCCGCACCACCACCGGGTGGGCTCGAACCTCCAAACTTACGGTTAACAGCCGATCGCGCTAGCCGATTGCGCCACGGAGACAGTCGTGCTCCACTCTCACCACCGTCAGAACATTTCTCCAAAGCTATTAGCGCAAAGAAAAAAGCAACACACCACTCCCGGGAGGGCTCAAACCTCCAATTTTTCGGTTAACAGCCGAACGTGCTAGCCAATTGCGCCACGGAGACAGTCGTGCTCCACTCTCATCACCATCAGAACATATCTTCAAAGCTATCAGCGGAAAGAAAAAAGCAACACACCACTTCCGAGGGGGCTCAAAACTCCAACCTTTTGGTTAACAACCGATCGCGCTAGCCGATTGCGCCCAAGAGACAGTCGTGCTCCACTCTCACCACCGTCAGAACATTTTTTCAGAGCTATCAGCCCAAAGGAAAACAAGCGCCGCACCACCACCGGGTGGGCTCGAACCTCAAACCTTTCGGTTAACAGCCCATCGCGCTAGCCGAAATCGAAACGGAGACAGTCCTGCTCCACTCTCACCACCATCAGAACACATCTTCAAAGCTATCAGCGCAAAGAAAAAAGCAACACAGCACTCCCGGGAGGGCTCGAACCTCCAACATTTCGGTTAACAGCCGATCGCGCTAGCAAATTGCGCCACGGAGACAGTCGTTCTCCAATCTCACCATCGTCAGAACATGTCTTCAAAGCTATCAGTGCAAAGAAAAAGCAACACATCACTCCCGGGAGGGCTCGAACCTGCAACCTTTTGGTTAACAGCCGATCGCACTAGCCAATTGCGTCCACGGAGACAATCGTGCTTCACTCTCACCACCATCAGAACATATCTTCAAAGCTATCAGCGCAAAGAAAAAAGCAACACACCACTCCCGGGAGGGCTAAAACCTCCAATTGTTCGGTTAACAGCCGAACGTGCTAGCCAATTGCGCCACGGAGACAGTCGTGTTCCACTCTCAGCACCATCAGAACATATCTTCAAAGCTATCAGCGGAAAAAAAAAGCAACACACCACTCCGGGGAGGGCTGAAATCTTCAATTTTTCGGTTAACAGCCGAACGTGCTAGCCAATTGCGCCACGGAGACAGTCGTGCTCTAATCTCACCACCGTCAGAACATGTCTCCAAAGCTATCAGCGCAAAGAAAAAAGCAACACACCACTCCCGGGAGTGCTCAAACCTCCAATTTTTTGGTTAACAGCCGATTGCGCTAGCCAATCGCGCCACGGAGAGTGTCCTGCTCCACTCTCATCATTATGAGAACATATCTTCAAAGCTATCAGCCCAAAGAAAAAAAAAGCGCCGCACCACCGGCTGGGCTCGAGCCTCCAACCTTTCGGTTAACAGCCGATCGCGCTAGCCAATTGCGCCACGGAGACAGTCATGCTCCACTCTCACCACCATCAGAACATATCTTCAAAGCTATCATCGGAAAGAAAAAAGCAACACACCACTCCGGGGAGGGCTGAAACCTCCAATTTTTCGGTTAACAGCCGAACGTGCTAGCCAATTGCGCCACGGAGACAGTCGTGCTCTAAACTCACCACCGTCAGAACATGTCTCCAAAGCTATCAGCGCAAAGAGAAAAGCAACACACCACTCCCGGGAGGGCTCAAACCTCCAATTTTTCGGTTAACAGCCGATTGCGCAAGCCAATCGCGCCACGAAGAGTGTCCTGCTCCACTCTCATCATTATCAGAACATATCTTCAAAGCTATCAGCCCAAAGAAAAAAAAGCGCCGCACCACCGGCTGGGCTCGAGCCTCCAACCTTTCGGTTAACAGCCGATCGCGCTAGCCAATTGCGCCACGGAGACAGTCATGCTCCACTCTCACCACCATCAGAACATATCTTCAAAGCTATCAGCGCAAAGAAAAAAGCGACACACCACTCCCAGGAGGGCTCGAAACTCCAATTTTTCGGTTAACAGCCGAATGTGCTAGCCAATGGCGCCACGGAGACAGTCGTGCTCCAATCTCACCACCGTCAGAACATTTCTCCAAAGCTATCAGCGCAAAGAAAAAAGCAATACACCACTCCCGGGAGGGCTAAAACCTCCAATTTTTCGGTTAACAGCCGAACGTGCTAGCCAATTGCGCCACGGAGACAGTCGTGTTCCACTCTCACCACCATCAGAACATATCTTCAAAGCTATCAGCGGAAAGAAAAAAGCAACACACCACTCCGGGGAGGGCTGAAACCTCCAATTTTTCGGTTAACAGCCGAACGTGCTAGCCAATCGCGCCAACGAGAGTGTCCTGCTCCACTCTCACCACCATCAGAACATATCTTCAAAGCTATCAGCCCAAAGAAAAAAAGCGCCGCACCACCACCCGGTGGGCTCAAACCTCCAACCTTTCGGTTAACAGCTGATCGTGCTAGCCAATGCGCATGCGCCACGGAGACAGTCGTGCTCCACTCTCACCACCATCAGAACATTTTTCCAAAGGTATCAGCGCAAAGAGAAAAGCAACACACCACTCCCGGGAGGGCTCAAACCTCCAATTTTTGGGCTAACAGCCGATTGCGCTACCCAATCGCGCCACGGAGAGTGTCCTGCTCCACTCTCATCATTATCAGAACATATCTTCAAAGCTATCAGCCCAAAGAAAAAAAAAGCGCCGCCCCAACATCGGGTGGGCTCAAACCTCCAACCTTTCGGTTAACAGCTGATCGCGCTAGCGAATTGCGCCACGGAGACAGTCGTGCTCCACTCTCACCCCCGTCATAACATTTCTTCATAGCTATCAGCCCAAAGAAAAATAAGCGCCGCACCAACACCGGGTGGGCTCCAAACTCCAATTTTTCGGTTAACAGCCGAACGTGCTAGCCAATTGCGCCCCGGAGACAGTCGTGCTTCACTCTCACCACCATCAGAACACATCTTCATAGCTATCTGTTCAAAGAAAAAAGCAACACACCACTCCCGGGAGGGCTCGAACCTCCAAACCTTTCGGTTAACAGCCGATTGCGTTAGCCATTTGCGCCACGAAGAGTGTCCTGCTCCACTCTCACCACCATCAGAACATATCTTGAAAGCTATCAGCCCAAAGAAAAAAAAAGCGCCGCACCACCGCCGGGTGGGCTAAAACCTCCAACCTTTCGGTTAACAGCTGATCGTGCTAGCCAATGAGCATGCGCCACGGAGACAGTCGTGCTCTACTCTCACCCCCGTCACAACATTTCTTCAGAGCTATCAGCCCAAAGAAAAAGAAGCGCCGCACCACCACCGGCTGGGCTCGAGCCTCCAACCTTTTGGTTAACAGCCGATCGCGCTAGCCAATTGCGCCACGGAGACAGTCGTGCTTCACTCTCACCACCGTCAAAACATTTGTTCAGGGCTATCAGCCCAAAGGAAAAAAAGCGCCGCACCACCACCGGGTGGGCTCGAACCTCCAACCTTTCGGTTAACAGCCGATCGCGCTAGCCGATTGCGCCACGGAGACAGTCGTGCTCCACTCTCACCACCGTCAGAACATTTCTCCAAAGCTATTAGCGCAAAGAAAAAAGCAACACACCACTCCCGGGAGGGCTCAAACCTCCAATTTTTCGGTTAACAGCCGAACGTGCTAGCCAATCGCGCCACGGAGACAGTCGTGCTCCACTCTCACCACCATCAGAACATATCTTCAAAGCTATCAGCGGAAAGAAAAAAGCAACACACCACTCCGGGGAGGGCTGAAACCTCCAATTTTTCGGTTAACAGCCGAACGTGCTGGCCAATTGCGCCACGGAGACAGTCGTGCTCCAATCTCACCACCGTCAGAATATGTCTCCAAAGCTATCAGTGCAAAGAAAAAGCAACACATCACTCCCGGGAGGGCTCGAACCTGCAACCTTTTGGTTAACAGCCGATCGCACTAGCCAATTGCGTCCACGGAGACCGTCGTGCTTCACTCTCACCACCATCAGAACACATCTTCATAGCTATCAGTACAAAGAAAAAGCAACACACCACTCCCGGGAGGGCTCGAACCTCCAAACGTTTCGGTTAACGGCCGATCGCGCTAGCCATTTGCGCCACGAAGAGTGTCCTGCTCCACTCTCACCACCATCAGAACATATCTTCAAAGCTATCAGCCCAAAGAAAAAAAAAGCGCCGCACCACCAACGGGTGTGCTCAAACCTCCAACCTTTCGGTTAACAGCTGATCGCGCTAGCCAATGCGCATGCGCCACGGAGACAGTCGTGCTCCACTCTCACCCCCGTCACAGCATTTCTTCAGAGCTATCATCCCAAAGGAAAAAAAGCGCCGCACCACCACCGGGAGGGCTCGAACCTCCAAACCTTTCAGTTAACAGCCGATCGCGCTAGCCAATGGCGCCACGGAGACAGTCGTGCTCCACTCTCACCACCATCAGAACATATCTTCAAAGCTATCAGCGCAAAGAAAAAAGCGACACACCACTCCCGGCATGGCTCGAAACTCCAACCTTTCGGTTAACAGCCGATCGCGCTAGGCAATCGCGCCACGGAGAGTGTCTTGCTCCACTCTCACCACCATCAGAACATATCTTCAAAGCTATCAGCGCAAAGAAAAAAGCGACACACCACTCCCAGGAGGGCTCGAAACTCCAATTTTTCGGTTAACAGCCGAATGTGCTAGCCAATGGCGCCACGGAGACAGTCGTGCTCCAATCTCACCACCGTCAGAACATTTCTCCAAAGCTATCAGCGCAAAGAAAAAAGCAACACACCACTCCCGGGATGGCTAAAACCTCCAATTTTTCGGTTAACAGCCGAACGTGCTAGCCAATTGCGCCACGGAGACAGTCGTGTTCCACTCTCACCACCATCAGAACATATCTTCAAAGCTATCAGCGGAAAGAAAAAAGCAACACACCACTCCGGGGAGGGCTGAAACCTCCAATTTTTCGGTTAACAGCCGAACGTGCTAGCCAATTGCGCCACGGAGACAGTCGTGCTCTAATCTCACCACCGTCAGAACATGTCTCCAAAGCTATCAGCGCAAAGAAAAAAGCAACACACCACTCCCGGGAGCGCTCGAACCTCCAACCTTTCGGTTAACAGCCGATCGCGCTAGCCAATCGCGCCAACGAGAGTGTCCTGCTCCACTCTCACCACCATCAGAACATATCTTCAAAGCTATCAGCCCAAAGAAAAAAAGCGCCGCACCACCACCCGGTGGGCTCAAACCTCCAACCTTTCGGTTAACAGCTGATCGTGCTAGCCAATGCGCATGCGCCACGGAGACAGTCGTGCTCCACTCTCACCACCATCAGAACATTTTTCCAAAGGTATCAGCGCAAAGAGAAAAGCAACACACCACTCCCGGGAGGGCTCAAACCTCCAATTTTTGGGTTAACAGCCGATTGCGCTAGCCAATCGCGCCACGGAGAGTGTCCTGCTCCACTCTCATCTATATCAGAACATATCTTCAAAGCTATCAGCCCAAAGAAAAAAAAAGCGCCGCCCCAACATCGGGTGGGCTCAAACCTCCAACCTTTCGGTTAACAGCTGATCGCGCTAGCCAATTGCGCCACGGAGACAGTCGTGCTCCACTCTCACCCCCGTCATAACATTTCTTCATAGCTATCCGCCCAAAGAAAAATAAGCGCCGCACCAACACCGGGTGGGCTCCAAACTCCAATTTTTCGGTTAACAGCCGAACGTGCTAGCCAATTGCGCCCCGGAGACAGTCGTGCTTCACTCTCACCACCATCAGAACACATCTTCATAGCTATCAGTGCAAAGAAAAAAGCAACACACCACTCCCGGGAGGGCTCGAACCTCCAAACCTTTCGGTTAACAGCCGATCGCGTTAGCCATTTGCGCCACGAAGAGTGTCCTGCTCCACTCTCACCACCATCAGAACATATCTTGAAAGCTATCAGCCCAAAGAAAAAAAAAGCGCCGCACCACCACCGGGTGGGCTCAAACCTCCAACCTTTCGGTTAACAGCTGATCGTGCTAGCCAATGCGCATGCGCCACGGAGACAGTCGTGCTCTACTCTCACCCCCGTCACAACATTTCTTCAGAGCTATCAGCCCAAAGAAAAAGAAGCGCCGCACCACCACCGGCTGGGCTCGAGCCTCCAACCTTTTGGTTAACAGCCGATCGCGCTAGCCAATTGCGCCACGGAGACAGTCGTGCTCCACTCTCACCACCGTCAAAACATTTGTTCAGGGCTATCAGCCCAAAGGAAAAAAAGCGCCGCACCACCACCGGGTGGGCTCGAACCTCCAACCTTTCGGTTAACAGCCGATCGCGCTAGCCGATTGCGCCACGGAGACAGTCGTGCTCCACTCTCACCACCGTCAGAACATTTCTCCAAAGCTATTAGCGCAAAGAAAAAAGCAACACACCACTCCCGGGAGGGCTCAAACCTCCAATTTTTCGGTTAACAGCCGAACGTGCTAGCCAATTGCGCCACGGAGACAGTCGTGCTCCACTCTCATCACCATCAGAACATATCTTCAAAGCTATCAGCGGAAAGAAAAAAGCAACACACCACTTCCGAGGGGGCTCAAAACTCCAACCTTTTGGTTAACAACCGATCGCGCTAGCCGATTGCGCCCAAGAGACAGTCGTGCTCCACTCTCACCACCGTCAGAACATTTTTTCAGAGCTATCAGCCCAAAGGAAAACAAGCGCCGCACCACCACCGGGTGGGCTCGAACCTCAAACCTTTCGGTTAACAGCCCATCGCGCTAGCCGAAATCGAAACGGAGACAGTCCTGCTCCACTCTCACCACCATCAGAACACATCTTCAAAGCTATCAGCGCAAAGAAAAAAGCAACACACCACTCCCGGGAGGGCTCGAACCTCCAACATTTCGGTTAACAGCCGATCGCGCTAGCAAATTGCGCCACGGAGACAGTCGTTCTCCAATCTCACCATCGTCAGAACATGTCTTCAAAGCTATCAGTGCAAAGAAAAAGCAACACATCACTCCCGGGAGGGCTCGAACCTGCAACCTTTTGGTTAACAGCCGATCGCACTAGCCAATTGCGTCCACGGAGACAATCGTGCTTCACTCTCACCACCATCAGAACATATCTTCAAAGCTATCAGCGCAAAGAAAAAAGCAACACACCACTCCCGGGAGGGCTAAAACCTCCAATTGTTCGGTTAACAGCCGAACGTGCTAGCCAATTGCGCCACGGAGACAGTCGTGTTCCACTCTCAGCACCATCAGAACATATCTTCAAAGCTATCAGCGGAAAAAAAAAGCAACACACCACTCCGGGGAGGGCTGAAATCTTCAATTTTTCGGTTAACAGCCGAACGTGCTAGCCAATTGCGCCACGGAGACAGTCGTGCTCTAATCTCACCACCGTCAGAACATGTCTCCAAAGCTATCAGCGCAAAGAAAAAAGCAACACACCACTCCCGGGAGTGCTCAAACCTCCAATTTTTTGGTTAACAGCCGATTGCGCTAGCCAATCGCGCCACGGAGAGTGTCCTGCTCCACTCTCATCATAATGAGAACATATCTTCAAAGCTATCAGCCCAAAGAAAAAAAAAGCGCCGCACCACCGGCTGGGCTCGAGCCTCCAACCTTTCGGTTAACAGCCGATCGCGCTAGCCAATTGCGCCACGGAGACAGTCATGCTCCACTCTCACCACCATCAGAACATATCTTCAAAGCTATCATCGGAAAGAAAAAAGCAACACACCACTCCGGGGAGGGCTGAAACCTCCAATTTTTCGGTTAACAGCCGAACGTGCTAGCCAATTGCGCCACGGAGACAGTCGTGCTCTAAACTCACCACCGTCAGAACATGTCTCCAAAGCTATCAGCGCAAAGAGAAAAGCAACACACCACTCCCGGGAGGGCTCAAACCTCCAATTTTTCGGTTAACAGCCGATTGCGCAAGCCAATCGCGCCACGAAGAGTGTCCTGCTCCACTCTCATCATTATCAGAACATATCTTCAAAGCTATCAGCCCAAAGAAAAAAAAGCGCCGCACCACCGGCTGGGCTCGAGCCTCCAACCTTTCGGTTAACAGCCGATCGCGCTAGCCAATTGCGCCACGGAGACAGTCATGCTCCACTCTCAACACCATCAGAACATATCTTCAAAGCTATCAGCGCAAAGAAAAAAGCGACACACCACTCCCAGGAGGGCTCGAAACTCCAATTTTTCGGTTAACAGCCGAATGTGCTAGCCAATGGCGCCACGGAGACAGTCGTGCTCCAATCTCACCACCGTCAGAACATTTCTCCAAAGCTATCAGCGCAAAGAAAAAAGCAATACACCACTCCCGGGAGGGCTAAAACCTCCAATTTTTCGGTTAACAGCCGAACGTGCTAGCCAATTGCGCCACGGAGACAGTCGTGTTCCACTCTCACCACCATCAGAACATATCTTCAAAGCTATCAGCGGAAAGAAAAAAGCAACACACCACTCCGGGGAGGGCTGAAACCTCCAATTTTTCGGTTAACAGCCGAACGTGCTAGCCAATCGCGCCAACGAGAGTGTCCTGCTCCACTCTCACCACCATCAGAACATATCTTCAAAGCTATCAGCCCAAAGAAAAAAAGCGCCGCACCACCACCCGGTGGGCTCAAACCTCCAACCTTTCGGTTAACAGCCGATCGCGCTAGCCGATTGCGCCACGGAGACAGTCGTGCTCCACTCTCACCACCGTCAGAACATTTCTCCAAAGCTATTAGCGCAAAGAAAAAAGCAACACACCACTCCCGGGAGGGCTCAAACCTCCAATTTTTCGGTTAACAGCCGAACGTGCTAGCCAATCGCGCCACGGAGACAGTCGTGCTCCACTCTCACCACCATCAGAACATATCTTCAAAGCTATCAGCGGAAAGAAAAAAGCAACACACCACTCCGGGGAGGGCTGAAACCTCCAATTTTTCGGTTAACAGCCGAACGTGCTGGCCAATTGCGCCACGGAGACAGTCGTGCTCCAATCTCACCACCGTCAGAATATGTCTCCAAAGCTATCAGTGCAAAGAAAAAGCAACACATCACTCCCGGGAGGGCTCGAACCTGCAACCTTTTGGTTAACAGCCGATCGCACTAGCCAATTGCGTCCACGGAGACCGTCGTGCTTCACTCTCACCCCCGTCACAGCATTTCTTCAGAGCTATCATCCCAAAGGAAAAAAAGCGCCGCACCACCACCGGGAGGGCTCGAACCTCCAAACCTTTCAGTTAACAGCCGATCGCGCTAGCCAATGGCGCCACGGAGACAGTCGTGCTCCACTCTCACCACCATCAGAACATATCTTCAAAGCTATCAGCGCAAAGAAAAAAGCGACACACCACTCCCGGCATGGCTCGAAACTCCAACCTTTCGGTTAACAGCCGATCGCGCTAGGCAATCGCGCCACGGAGAGTGTCTTGCTCCACTCTCACCACCATCAGAACATATCTTCAAAGCTATCAGCCCAAAAAAAAGCGCCGCACCACCACCGGTTGGGCTCAAACCTCCAACCTTTCGGTTAACAGCTGATCGCGCTAGCCAATTGCGCCACGGAAACAGTCGTGCTCCACACTCACCCCCGTCATAACATTTCTTCAGGGCTATCAGCCCAAAGAAAAAGAAGCGCCGCACCACCACCGGGTGGGCTCCAAACTCCAATTTTTCGGTTAACAGCCGAACGTGCTTGCCAATTGCGCCACGGAGACAGTCGTACTCCAGTCTCACCACCGTCAGAACATTTGTCCAAAGCTATCAGCGCAAAAAAAAGCGCACCACCACGACCGGGTGGGCTCGAACCTCCAACATTTCGGTTAACAGCCGACCGCGCTAGCCAATTGCGCCACAGAGACAGTCGTGCTCCACTCTCACCACCATCAGAATATATCTTCAAAGCTATCAGCGCAAAGAAAAAAGCAACACACCACTCCCGGGAGGGCTCGAACCTCCAACCTTTCGGTTAACAGCCGAACGTGCTAGCCAATTGCGCCACGGAGACAGTCGTGCTCCACTCTCACCACCATCAGAACATATCTTCAAAGCTATCAGCGGAAAGAAAAAAGCAACACACCACTCCGGGGAGGGCTGAAACCTCCAATTTTTCGGTTAACAGCCGAACGTGCTAGCCAATTGCGCCACGGAGACAGTCGTGCTCCAATCTCACCACCGTCAGAACATGTCTCCAAAGCTATCAGCGCAAAGAAAAAAGCAACACACCACTCCCGAAGGGGCTCAAAACTCCAACCTTTTGGTTAACAACCAATTGCGCTAGCCGATTGCGCCCAAGAGACAGTCGTGCTCCACTCTCACCACCGTCAGAACATTTTTCCAGAGCTATCAGCCCAAAGGAAAAAAAGCGCCGCACCACCACCGGGTGGGCTCGAACCTCAAACCTTTCGGTTAACAGCCCATCGTGCTAGCCGAAAGCGAAACGGAGACAGTCGTGCTCCACTCTCACCACCATCAGAACACATCTTCAAAGCTATCAGCGCAAAGAAAAAAGCAACACACCACTCCCGGGAGGGCTCGAACCTCCAACCTTTCGGTTAAAAGCCGATCGCGCTAGCAAAGTGCGCCACGGAGACAGTCGTGCTCCAATCTCACCATCGTCAGAACATGTCTTCAAAGCTATCAGTGCAAAGAAAAAGCAACACACCACTCCCGGGAGGGCTCGAACCTCCAACCAATCGGTTAACAGCCGATCGCGCTAGCAAATTGCGCCACGGAGACAGTCGTGCTTCAATCTCACCATCGTCAGAACATGTCTTCAAAGCTATCAGTGCAAAGAAAAAGCAACACACCACTCCCGGGAGTGCTCGAAACTCTAACCTTTTGGTTAACAGCCGATCGCGCTAGCCAATTGCGTCCACGGAGACAGTTGTCCTTCACTCTCACCACCATCAGAACACATCTTCATAGCTATCAGTGCAAAGAAAAAAGCAACACACCACTCCCGGGAGGGCTCGAACCTCCAAACCTTTCGGTTAACAACCGATCGCGCTAGCCATTTGCGCCACGAAGACAGTCGTGCTCCACTCTCACCACCGTCAGAACATTTCTCCAAAGCTATCAGCGCAAAGAAAAAAGCAACACACCACTCCCGGGAGGGCTCAAACCTCCAATTTTTCGGTTAACAGCCGGACGTGCTAGCCAATTGCGCCACGGAGAAAGTCGTGCTCCACTCTCACCACCATCAGAACATATCTTCAAAGCTATCAGCGGAAAGAAAAAAGCAACACACCACTCCGGGGAGGGCTGAAACTTCCAATTTTTCGGTTAAAAGCCGAACGTGCTAGCCAATTGCGCCACGGAGACAGTCGTGCTCTAATCTCACCACCGTCAGAACATGTCTCCAAAGCTATCAGCGCAAAGAAAAAAGCAACACACCACTCCCGAGGGGGCTCAAAACTCCAACTTTTTGGTTAACAACCAATCGCGCTAGCCGATTGCGCCCAAGAGACAGTCGTGCTCCACTCTCACCACCGTCAGAACATTTTTTCAGAGCTATCAGCCCAAAGGAAAAAAAGCGCCGCACCACCACCGGGTGGGCTCGAACCTCAAACCTTTCGGTTAACAGCCCATCGTGCTAGCCGAAAGCGAAACGGAGACAGTCGTGCTCCACTCTCACCACCATCAGAACATACCTTCAAAGCTATCAGCGGAAAGAAAAAAGCAACACACCACTCCGGGGAGGGCTGAAACCTCCAATTTTTCGGTTAACAGCCGAACGTGCTAGCCAATTGCGTCCACGGAGACAGTCGTGCTTCACTCTCACCACCATCAGAACACATCTTCAAAGCTATCAGTGCAAAGAAAAAAGCAACACACTACTCCCGGGAGGGCTCGAACCTCCAACCTTTCGGGTAACAGCCGATCGCGCTAGCCAATTGCGCCAAGGAGACAGTCGTGCTCCACCGTCAGAACATTTCTTCAGAGCTATCAGCCCAAAGGAAAAAAAGCGCCGCACCACCACCGTATGGGCTCAAACCTCCAAACGTTCGGTTAACAGCCCATCGCGCTAGCCAATTGCGCCACGGAGACAGTCGTGCTCCACTCTCACCACCATCAGAACATAGCTTCAAAGCTATCAGCGCAAAGAAAAAAGCAACACACCACTCCCGGGAGGGCTTGAACCTCCAACCTTTTGGTTAACAGCCGATCGCGCTAGCCAATCGCGCCACGCAGAGTGTCCTGCTCCACTCTCACCACGAACAGAACATATTTTCAAAGCTATCAGCCCAAAGAAAAAAAAGTGCCGCACCACCACCGGTTGGGCTCAAACCTCCAACCTTTCGGTTAACAGCTGATCGCGCTAGCCAATGCGCATGCGCCACGGAGACAGTCGTGCTCCACTCTCACCCCCGTCACAACATTTCTTCAGAGCTATCAGCCCAAAGAAAAAGAAGCACCGCCCCACCACCGGCTGGGCTCGAGCCTCCAATCTTTCGGTTAACAGCCGATCGCGCTAGCCGATTGCGCCACGGAGACAGTCATGCCCCACTCTCACCACCATCAGAACATATTTTCAAAGCTATCAGCGCAAAGAAAAAAGCGACACACCACTCTCGGGAGGGCTCGAAACTCCAATTTTTCGGTTAACAGCCGAATGTGCTAGCCAATGGCGCCACGGAGACAGTCGTGCTCAAATCTCACCACCGTCAGAACATTTCTCCAAAGCTATCAGCGCAAAGAAAAAAGCAACACACCACTCCCGGGAGGGCTCAAACCTCCAGCTTTTCGGTTAACAGCCGATTGCGCTAGGCGATTGCGCCACGGAGACAGTCCTGCTCCACTCTCACCACCATCTGTACATATCTTCAAAGCTATCAGCCCAAAGAAAAAAAAGCGCCGCACCACCACCGGGTGGGCTCGAACCTCAAACCTTTCGGTTAACAGCCGATCGCGCTAGCCAATTGCGCCACGGAGACAGTCATGCTCCACTCTCACCACCATCAGAACACATCTTCAAAGCTATCAGCGCAAAGAAAAAAGCAACACACCACTCCCGGGAGGGCTCGAACCTCCAACCTTTCGGTTAACAGCCGATCGCGCTAGCGAATTGCGCCATGGAGACAGTCGTGCTCCTATCTCACCATCGTCAGAACATGTCTCCAAAGCTATCAGTGCAAAGAAAAAGCAACACACCACTCCCGGGAGGGCTTGAACCTCCAACCTTTCGGTTAACAGCCGATCGCGCAAGCCAATCGCGCCACGGAGAGTGTCCTGCTCCACTCTCACCATTATAAGAACATATCTTCAAAGCTATCAGCCCAAAGAAAAAAAAGCGCCGCACCACCACCGGGTGGGCTCAAACCACCAACCTTTCGGTTAACAGCTGATCGCGCTAGCCAATTGCGCCACGGAGACAGTCGTGCTCCACTCTCACCCCCGTCATAACCTTTCTTCAGAGCTATCAGCCCAAAGAAAAAGAAGCGCCGAACCACCACCGGGTGGGCTCGAAACTCCAAGTTTTCGTTTAACAGCCGAACGTGCTAGAAAATTGCGCCACGGAGACAGTCGTGCTTCAATCTCACCACCGTCAGAACATTTCTCCAAAGCTATCAGCGCAAAGAAAAAAAAGCACTGCACCACGACCGGGTGAGCTCGAAACTCCAACATTTCGGTTAACAGCCGACCGCGATAGCCAATTGCGCCACGGAGACAGTCGTGCTCCACTCTCACCACCATCAGAATATATCTTCAAAGCTTTCAGCGCAAAGAAAAAAGCAACACACCACGCCCGGGAGGGCTCGAACCTCCAACCTTTCGGTTAACAGCCGATCGCGCTAGGCAATCGCGCCACGGAGAGTGTCCTGCTCCACTCTCACCACCATCAGAACATATCTTCAAAACTATCAGCCCAAAGAAAAAAAGCGCCGCACCACCACCGGGTGGGCTCAAACCTCCAACCTTTCGGTTAACAGCTGATCGCGCTAGCCAATGCGCATGCGCCATGGAGACAGTCGTGCTCCACTCTCACCCCCATCACAACATTTCTTCAGAGCTATCAGCCCAAAGAAAAAGAAGCGCCGCACCGTCACCGGCTGGGCTCGAGCCTGCAACCTTTCGGTTAACAGCCGATCGCGCTAGCCAATTGCGCCACGGAGACAGTCGTGCTCCACTCTCACCACCATCAGAACATCTCTTCAAAGCTATCAGCGCAAAGAAAAAAGCGACACACCACTCCCGGGATGGCTCGAAACTCCAACCTTTCGGTTAACAGCCGATCGCGCTAGCCAATGCGCATGCGCCACGGAGACAGTCGTGCTCCACTCTCACCCCCGTCCCAACATTTCTTCAGAGCTATCAGCCGAAACAAAAAGAAGCGCCGCACCACCGGCTGGGCTCGAGCCTCCAACCTTTCGGTTAACAGCCGATCGCGCTAGCCAATTGCGCCACAGAGACAGTCATGCTCCACTCTCACCACCATCAGAACATATCTTCAAAGCTATCAGCGCAAAGAAAAAAGCGACACACCACTCCCGGGAGGGCTCGAAACTCCAATTTTTCGGTTATCAGCCGAATGTGCTAGCCAATGGCACCACGGAGACAGTCGTGCTCCAATCTGACCACCGTCAACACATTTCTCCAAAGCTATCAGCGCAAAGAAAAAAGCGACACACCATCCCCGGAAGGGCTCGAACCTCCAACCTTTCGCTTAACAGCCGATCGCGCTAGCAAATTGCGCCACGGAGACAGCCGTGCTCCAATCTCACCATCGTCAGAACATGTCTCCAAAGCTATCAGTGCAAAGAAAAAGCAACACACCACTCCCGGGAGGGCTCGAAACTCCAAACTTTTGGTTAACAGCCGATCGCGCTAGCCAATTGCGTCCACGGAGACAGTCGTGCTTCACTCTGACCACCATCAGAACGCATCTTCATAGCTATCACTGCAAAGAAAAAAGCAACACACCACTCCCGGGAGGGCTAAAACCTCCAATTGTTCGGTTAACAGCCGAACGTGCTAGCCAATTGCGCCACGGAGACAGTCGTGTTCCACTCTCAGCACCATCAGAACATATCTTCAAAGCTATCAGCGGAAAAAAAAAGCAACACACCACTCCGGGGAGGGCTGAAATCTTCAATTTTTCGGTTAACAGCCGAACGTGCTAGCCAATTGCGCCACGGAGACAGTCGTGCTCTAATCTCACCACCGTCAGAACATGTCTCCAAAGCTATCAGCGCAAAGAAAAAAGCAACACACCACTCCCGGGAGTGCTCAAACCTCCAATTTTTTGGTTAACAGCCGATTGCGCTAGCCAATCGCGCCACGGAGAGTGTCCTGCTCCACTCTCATCATAATGAGAACATATCTTCAAAGCTATCAGCCCAAAGAAAAAAAAAGCGCCGCACCACCGGCTGGGCTCGAGCCTCCAACCTTTCGGTTAACAGCCGATCGCGCTAGCCAATTGCGCCACGGAGACAGTCATGCTCCACTCTCACCACCATCAGAACATATCTTCAAAGCTATCATCGGAAAGAAAAAAGCAACACACCACTCCGGGGAGGGCTGAAACCTCCAATTTTTCGGTTAACAGCCGAACGTGCTAGCCAATTGCGCCACGGAGACAGTCGTGCTCTAAACTCACCACCGTCAGAACATGTCTCCAAAGCTATCAGCGCAAAGAGAAAAGCAACACACCACTCCCGGGAGGGCTCAAACCTCCAATTTTTCGGTTAACAGCCGATTGCGCAAGCCAATCGCGCCACGAAGAGTGTCCTGCTCCACTCTCATCATTATCAGAACATATCTTCAAAGCTATCAGCCCAAAGAAAAAAAGCGCCGCACCACCACCCGGTGGGCTCAAACCTCCAACCTTTCGGTTAACAGCCGATCGCGCTAGCCGATTGCGCCACGGAGACAGTCGTGCTCCACTCTCACCACCGTCAGAACATTTCTCCAAAGCTATTAGCGCAAAGAAAAAAGCAACACACCACTCCCGGGAGGGCTCAAACCTCCAATTTTTCGGTTAACAGCCGAACGTGCTAGCCAATCGCGCCACGGAGACAGTCGTGCTCCACTCTCACCACCATCAGAACATATCTTCAAAGCTATCAGCGGAAAGAAAAAAGCAACACACCACTCCGGGGAGGGCTGAAACCTCCAATTTTTCGGTTAACAGCCGAACGTGCTGGCCAATTGCGCCACGGAGACAGTCGTGCTCCAATCTCACCACCGTCAGAATATGTCTCCAAAGCTATCAGTGCAAAGAAAAAGCAACACATCACTCCCGGGAGGGCTCGAACCTGCAACCTTTTGGTTAACAGCCGATCGCACTAGCCAATTGCGTCCACGGAGACCGTCGTGCTTCACTCTCACCACCATCAGAACACATCTTCATAGCTATCAGTACAAAGAAAAAGCAACACACCACTCCCGGGAGGGCTCGAACCTCCAAACGTTTCGGTTAACGGCCGATCGCGCTAGCCATTTGCGCCACGAAGAGTGTCCTGCTCCACTCTCACCACCATCAGAACATATCTTCAAAGCTATCAGCCCAAAGAAAAAAAAAGCGCCGCACCACCAACGGGTGTGCTCAAACCTCCAACCTTTCGGTTAACAGCTGATCGCGCTAGCCAATGCGCATGCGCCATGGAGACAGTCGTGCTCCACTCTCACCCCCGTCACAGCATTTCTTCAGAGCTATCATCCCAAAGGAAAAAAAGCGCCGCACCACCACCGGGAGGGCTCGAACCTCCAAACCTTTCAGTTAACAGCCGATCGCGCTAGCCAATGGCGCCACGGAGACAGTCGTGCTCCACTCTCACCACCATCAGAACATATCTTCAAAGCTATCAGCGCAAAGAAAAAAGCGACACACCACTCCCGGCATGGCTCGAAACTCCAACCTTTCGGTTAACAGCCGATCGCGCTAGGCAATCGCGCCACGGAGAGTGTCTTGCTCCACTCTCACCACCATCAGAACATATCTTCAAAGCTATCAGCCCAAAAAAAAGCGCCGCACCACCACCGGTTGGGCTCAAACCTCCAACCTTTCGGTTAACAGCTGATCGCGCTAGCCAATTGCGCCACGGAAACAGTCGTGCTCCACACTCACCCCCGTCATAACATTTCTTCAGGGCTATCAGCCCAAAGAAAAAGAAGCGCCGCACCACCACCGGGTGGGCTCCAAACTCCAATTTTTCGGTTAACAGCCGAACGTGCTTGCCAATTGCGCCACGGAGACAGTCGTACTCCAGTCTCACCACCGTCAGAACATTTGTCCAAAGCTATCAGCGCAAAAAAAAGCGCACCACCACGACCGGGTGGGCTCGAACCTCCAACATTTCGGTTAACAGCCGACCGCGCTAGCCAATTGCGCCACAGAGACAGTCGTGCTCCACTCTCACCACCATCAGAATATATCTTCAAAGCTATCAGCGCAAAGAAAAAAGCAACACACCACTCCCGGGAGGGCTCGAACCTCCAACCTTTCGGTTAACAGCCGAACGTGCTAGCCAATTGCGCCACGGAGACAGTCGTGCTCCACTCTCACCACCATCAGAACATATCTTCAAAGCTATCAGCGGAAAGAAAAAAGCAACACACCACTCCGGGGAGGGCTGAAACCTCCAATTTTTCGGTTAACAGCCGAACGTGCTAGCCAATTGCGCCACGGAGACAGTCGTGCTCCAATCTCACCACCGTCAGAACATGTCTCCAAAGCTATCAGCGCAAAGAAAAAAGCAACACACCACTCCCGAAGGGGCTCAAAACTCCAACCTTTTGGTTAACAACCAATTGCGCTAGCCGATTGCGCCCAAGAGACAGTCGTGCTCCACTCTCACCACCGTCAGAACATTTTTCCAGAGCTATCAGCCCAAAGGAAAAAAAGCGCCGCACCACCACCGGGTGGGCTCGAACCTCAAACCTTTCGGTTAACAGCCCATCGTGCTAGCCGAAAGCGAAACGGAGACAGTCGTGCTCCACTCTCACCACCATCAGAACACATCTTCAAAGCTATCAGCGCAAAGAAAAAAGCAACACACCACTCCCGGGAGGGCTCGAACCTCCAACCTTTCGGTTAAAAGCCGATCGCGCTAGCAAAGTGCGCCACGGAGACAGTCGTGCTCCAATCTCACCATCGTCAGAACATGTCTTCAAAGCTATCAGTGCAAAGAAAAAGCAACACACCACTCCCGGGAGGGCTCGAACCTCCAACCAATCGGTTAACAGCCGATCGCGCTAGCAAATTGCGCCACGGAGACAGTCGTGCTTCAATCTCACCATCGTCAGAACATGTCTTCAAAGCTATCAGTGCAAAGAAAAAGCAACACACCACTCCCGGGAGTGCTCGAAACTCTAACCTTTTGGTTAACAGCCGATCGCGCTAGCCAATTGCGTCCACGGAGACAGTTGTCCTTCACTCTCACCACCATCAGAACACATCTTCATAGCTATCAGTGCAAAGAAAAAAGCAACACACCACTCCCGGGAGGGCTCGAACCTCCAAACCTTTCGGTTAACAACCGATCGCGCTAGCCATTTGCGCCACGAAGACAGTCGTGCTCCACTCTCACCACCGTCAGAACATTTCTCCAAAGCTATCAGCGCAAAGAAAAAAGCAACACACCACTCCCGGGAGGGCTCAAACCTCCAATTTTTCGGTTAACAGCCGGACGTGCTAGCCAATTGCGCCACGGAGAAAGTCGTGCTCCACTCTCACCACCATCAGAACATATCTTCAAAGCTATCAGCGGAAAGAAAAAAGCAACACACCACTCCGGGGAGGGCTGAAACTTCCAATTTTTCGGTTAAAAGCCGAACGTGCTAGCCAATTGCGCCACGGAGACAGTCTTGCTCTAATCTCACCACCGTCAGAACATGTCTCCAAAGCTATCAGCGCAAAGAAAAAAGCAACACACCACTCCCGAGGGGGCTCAAAACTCCAACTTTTTGGTTAACAACCAATCGCGCTAGCCGATTGCGCCCAAGAGACAGTCGTGCTCCACTCTCACCACCGTCAGAACATTTTTTCAGAGCTATCAGCCCAAAGGAAAAAAAGCGCCGCACCACCACCGGGTGGGCTCGAACCTCAAACCTTTCGGTTAACAGCCCATCGTGCTAGCCGAAAGCGAAACGGAGACAGTCGTGCTCCACTCTCACCACCATCAGAACATACCTTCAAAGCTATCAGCGGAAAGAAAAAAGCAACACACCACTCCGGGGAGGGCTGAAACCTCCAATTTTTCGGTTAACAGCCGAACGTGCTAGCCAATTGCGTCCACGGAGACAGTCGTGCTTCACTCTCACCACCATCAGAACACATCTTCAAAGCTATCAGTGCAAAGAAAAAAGCAACACACTACTCCCGGGAGGGCTCGAACCTCCAACCTTTCGGGTAACAGCCGATCGCGCTAGCCAATTGCGCCAAGGAGACAGTCGTGCTCCACCGTCAGAACATTTCTTCAGAGCTATCAGCCCAAAGGAAAAAAAGCGCCGCACCACCACCGTATGGGCTCAAACCTCCAAACGTTCGGTTAACAGCCCATCGCGCTAGCCAATTGCGCCACGGAGACAGTCGTGCTCCACTCTCACCACCATCAGAACATAGCTTCAAAGCTATCAGCGCAAAGAAAAAAGCAACACACCACTCCCGGGAGGGCTTGAACCTCCAACCTTTTGGTTAACAGCCGATCGCGCTAGCCAATCGCGCCACGCAGAGTGTCCTGCTCCACTCTCACCACGAACAGAACATATTTTCAAAGCTATCAGCCCAAAGAAAAAAAAGTGCCGCACCACCACCGGTTGGGCTCAAACCTCCAACCTTTCGGTTAACAGCTGATCGCGCTAGCCAATGCGCATGCGCCACGGAGACAGTCGTGCTCCACTCTCACCCCCGTCACAACATTTCTTCAGAGCTATCAGCCCAAAGAAAAAGAAGCACCGCCCCACCACCGGCTGGGCTCGAGCCTCCAATCTTTCGGTTAACAGCCGATCGCGCTAGCCGATTGCGCCACGGAGACAGTCATGCCCCACTCTCACCACCATCAGAACATATTTTCAAAGCTATCAGCGCAAAGAAAAAAGCGACACACCACTCTCGGGAGGGCTCGAAACTCCAATTTTTCGGTTAACAGCCGAATGTGCTAGCCAATGGCGCCACGGAGACAGTCGTGCTCAAATCTCACCACCGTCAGAACATTTCTCCAAAGCTATCAGCGCAAAGAAAAAAGCAACACACCACTCCCGGGAGGGCTCAAACCTCCAGCTTTTCGGTTAACAGCCGATTGCGCTAGGCAATTGCGCCACGGAGACAGTCCTGCTCCACTCTCACCACCATCTGTACATATCTTCAAAGCTATCAGCCCAAAGAAAAAAAAGCGCCGCACCACCACCGGGTGGGCTCGAACCTCAAACCTTTCGGTTAACAGCCGATCGCGCTAGCCAATTGCGCCACGGAGACAGTCATGCTCCACTCTCACCACCATCAGAACACATCTTCAAAGCTATCAGCGCAAAGAAAAAAGCAACACACCACTCCCGGGAGGGCTCGAACCTCCAACCTTTCGGTTAACAGCCGATCGCGCTAGCGAATTGCGCCATGGAGACAGTCGTGCTCCTATCTCACCATCGTCAGAACATGTCTCCAAAGCTATCAGTGCAAAGAAAAAGCAACACACCACTCCCGGGAGGGCTTGAACCTCCAACCTTTCGGTTAACAGCCGATCGCGCAAGCCAATCGCGCCACGGAGAGTGTCCTGCTCCACTCTCACCATTATAAGAACATATCTTCAAAGCTATCAGCCCAAAGAAAAAAAAGCGCCGCACCACCACCGGGTGGGCTCAAACCACCAACCTTTCGGTTAACAGCTGATCGCGCTAGCCAATTGCGCCACGGAGACAGTCGTGCTCCACTCTCACCCCCGTCATAACCTTTCTTCAGAGCTATCAGCCCAAAGAAAAAGAAGCGCCGAACCACCACCGGGTGGGCTCGAAACTCCAAGTTTTCGTTTAACAGCCGAACGTGCTAGAAAATTGCGCCACGGAGACAGTCGTGCTTCAATCTCACCACCGTCAGAACATTTCTTCAAAGCTATCAGCGCAAAGAAAAAAAAGCACTGCACCACGACCGGGTGAGCTCGAAACTCCAACATTTCGGTTAACAGCCGACCGCGATAGCCAATTGCGCCACGGAGACAGTCGTGCTCCACTCTCACCACCATCAGAATATATCTTCAAAGCTTTCAGCGCAAAGAAAAAAGCAACACACCACGCCCGGGAGGGCTCGAACCTCCAACCTTTCGGTTAACAGCCGATCGCGCTAGGCAATCGCGCCACGGAGAGTGTCCTGCTCCACTCTCACCACCATCAGAACATATCTTCAAAACTATCAGCCCAAAGAAAAAAAGCGCCGCACCACCACCGGGTGGGCTCAAACCTCCAACCTTTCGGTTAACAGCTGATCGCGCTAGCCAATGCGCATGCGCCATGGAGACAGTCGTGCTCCACTCTCACCCCCATCACAACATTTCTTCAGAGCTATCAGCCCAAAGAAAAAGAAGCGCCGCACCGTCACCGGCTGGGCTCGAGCCTGCAACCTTTCGGTTAACAGCCGATCGCGCTAGCCAATTGCGCCACGGAGACAGTCGTGCTCCACTCTCACCACCATCAGAACATCTCTTCAAAGCTATCAGCGCAAAGAAAAAAGCGACACACCACTCCCGGGATGGCTCGAAACTCCAACCTTTCGGTTAACAGCCGATCGCGCTAGCCAATGCGCATGCGCCACGGAGACAGTCGTGCTCCACTCTCACCCCCGTCCCAACATTTCTTCAGAGCTATCAGCCGAAACAAAAAGAAGCGCCGCACCACCGGCTGGGCTCGAGCCTCCAACCTTTCGGTTAACAGCCGATCGCGCTAGCCAATTGCGCCACAGAGACAGTCATGCTCCACTCTCACCACCATCAGAACATATCTTCAAAGCTATCAGCGCAAAGAAAAAAGCGACACACCACTCCCGGGAGGGCTCGAAACTCCAATTTTTCGGTTATCAGCCGAATGTGCTAGCCAATGGCACCACGGAGACAGTCGTGCTCCAATCTGACCACCGTCAACACATTTCTCCAAAGCTATCAGCGCAAAGAAAAAAGCGACACACCATCCCCGGAAGGGCTCGAACCTCCAACCTTTCGCTTAACAGCCGATCGCGCTAGCAAATTGCGCCACGGAGACAGCCGTGCTCCAATCTCACCATCGTCAGAACATGTCTCCAAAGCTATCAGTGCAAAGAAAAAGCAACACACCACTCCCGGGAGGGCTCGAAACTCCAAACTTTTGGTTAACAGCCGATCGCGCTAGCCAATTGCGTCCACGGAGACAGTCGTGCTTCACTCTGACCACCATCAGAACGCATCTTCATAGCTATCACTGCAAAGAAAAAAGCAACACACCACTCCCGGGAGGGCTCGAACCTCCAAACCTTTTGGTTAATAACCGATCGCGCTAGCCGATTGGCCACGGAGACAGTCGTGCTCCACTCTCACCACCGTCAGAACATTTCTTCAGAGCTATCAGCCTAAAGGAAAAAAAGCGCCGCACCATCACCGGGTGGGCTCGAACCTCCAACCTTTCGGTTAACAGCCCATCGCGCTAGCGAAAATCGCCACGGAGACAGTCGTGCTCCACTCTCATCACTGTCAGAACATTTCTCCAAAGCTATCAGCGCAAAGAAAAAAAAGCGACACACCATCCCCGGGAGCCCTTGAACCTCCAGCCTTTCGGTTAACAGCCGATTGCGCTAGGCAATTGCGCCACGGAGCCAGTCCTGCTCCACTCTAACCACCGTCAGAACATGACTCCAAAGCTATCAGCGCAAAGAAAAAAGCAAACCGCAGGGTGGGCTCGAACCTCCAACCTTTCGGTTAACAGCCGATCGCGCTAGCCAATTGCGCCACGGAGACAGTCGTGCTCCACACTCACCACCATCAGAACACATCTTCAAAGCTATCAGCGCAAAGAAAAAAGCAACACACCACTCCCGGGAGGGCTCAAACCTCCAACCTTTCGGTTAACAGCCGATGGCGCTAGCCAATTGCGTCCACGGAGACAGTCGTGCTTCACTCTCACCACCATCAGAACACATCTCCAAAGCTATCAGTGCAAAGAAAAAAGCAACACACTACTCCCGGGAGGGCTCGAACCTCCAACCTTTCGGTTAACAGCCGATCGCGCTAGCGAATTGCGCCACGGAGACAGTCGTGCTCCACCGTCAGAACACTTCTTCAGAGCTATCAGCCCAAAGGAAAAAAAGCGCCGCACCACCACCGTATGGGCTCAAACCTCCAAACGTTCGGTTAACAGCCCATCGCGCTAGCCAAAAGCGCCACGGAGACAGTCGTGCTCCACTCTCGCCACCATCAGAACATAGCTTCAAAGCTATCAGCGCGAAGAAAAAAGCAACACACCACTCCCGGGAGGGCTTGAACCTCCAACCTTTTGGTTAACAGCCGATCGCGCTAGCCAATCGCGCCACGGAGAGTGTCCTGCTCCACTCTCACCACCAACAGAACATATTTTCAAAGCTATCAACCCAAAGAAAAAAAAGTGCCGCACCACCACCGGTTGGGCTCAAACCTCCAACCTTTCGGTTAACAGCTGATCGCGCTAGCCAATGCGCATGCGCCACGGAGACAGTCGTGCTCCACTCTAACCCCCGTCACAACATTTCTTCAGAGCTATCAGCCCAAAGAAAAAGAAGCACCGCCCCACCACCGGCTGGGCTCGAGCCTCCAATCTTTCGGTTAAAAGCCGATCGCGCTAGCCGATTGCGCCACGGAGACAGTCATGCTCCACTCTCACCACCATCAGAACATATTTTCAAAGCTATCAGCGCAAAGAAAAAAGCGACACACCACTCTCGGGAGGGCTCGAAACTCCAATTTTTCGGTTAACAGCCGAAAGTGCTAGCCAATGGCGCCACGGAGACAGTCGTGCTCCAATCTCACCACCGTCAGAACATTTCTCCAAAGCTATCAGCGCAAAGAAAAAAGCAACACACCACTCCCGGGAGGGCTCAAACCTCCAATTTTTCGGTTAACAGCCGAACGTGCTAGCCAATTGCGCCACGGAGACAGTCGTGCTCCAATCTCACCACCGTCAGAACATGTCTCCAAAGCTATCAGCGCAAAGAAAAAAGCAACACACCACTCCCGGGAGGGCTCGAAACTCCTACCTTTTGGTTAACAACCGATCGCGCTAGCCGATTGCGCCACGGAGACAGTCGTGCTCCACTCTCACCACCGTCAGAACATTTCTTCAGAGCTATCAGCCCAAAAGAAAAAAAGCGACGCACCACCACCGGGTGGGCTCGAACCTCCAACCTTTCAGTTAACAGCCCATCGCGCTAGCCAAAATCGCCACGGAGACAGTCGTGCTCCTCTCTAACCACTGTCAGAACATTTCTCCAAAGCTATCAGCGCAAAGAAAAAAAAGCGACACACCATCCCCGGGAGTGCTCGAACCTACAGCTTTTCGGTTAACAGCCGATTGCGCTAGGCGATTGCGCCACGGAGACAGTCCTGCTCCACTCTCACCACCATCTGTACATATCTTCAAAGCTATCAGCCCAAAGAAAAAAAAGCGCCGCACCACCACCGGGTGGGCTCGAACCTCAAACCTTTCGGTTAACAGCCGATCGCGCTAGCCAATCGCGCCACGGAGACAGTCATGCTCCACTCTCACCACCATCAGAACACATCTTCAAAGCTATCAGCGCAAAGAAAAAAGCAACACACCACTCCAAGGAGGGCTCGAACCTCCAACCTTTCGGTTAACAGCCGATCGCGCTAGCAAATTGCGCCACGGAGACAGTCGTGCTCCAATCTCACCATCGTCAGAACATGTCTCCAAAGCTATCAGTGCAAAGAAAAAGCAACACACCACTCCCGGGAGGGCTCGAAACTCCAACCTTTTGATTAACAGCCGATCGCGCTAGCCAATTGCGTCCACGGAGACAGTCGTGCTTCACTCTCATCACCATCGGAACACATCTTCATAGCTATCAGTGCAAAGAAAAAAGCAACACACCACTCCCGGGAGGGCTCGAACCTCCAAACCTTTCGGTTAACAGCCGATCGCGCTAGCGAATTGCGCCACGGAGACAGTCGTGCTCCACTCTCACCACCGTCAGAACATTTCTTCAGAGCTATCAGCCCAAAGGAAAAAAAGCGCCGCACCACCACCGGGTGGGCTTGAACCTCCAACCTTTCGGTTAACAGCCGATCGCGCTAGCCAATCGCACCACGGAGAGTGTCCTGCTCCACTCTCACCATTATAAGAACATATCTTCAAAGCTATCAGCCCAAAGAAAAAAAGCGCCGCACCACCACCGGGTGGGCTCAAACCACCAACCTTTTAGTTAACAGCTGATCGCGCTAGCCGATTGCGCCACGGAGACAGTCGTGCTCAATTCTCACCCTCGTCATAACCTTTCTTCAGAGCTATCAGCCCAAAGAAAAAGAAGCGCCGCACCACCACCGGGTGGGCTCGAAACTCCAAGTTTTCGTTTAACAGCCGAACGTGCTAGAAAATTGCGCCACGGAGACAGTCGTGCTTCAATCTCACCACCGTCAGAACATTTCTCCAAAGCTATCAGCGCAAAGAAAAAAAAGCACCGCACCACGACCGGGTGAGCTCGAACCTCCAACCTTTCGGTTAACAGCCGATCGCGCTAGCAAATTGCGCCACGGAGACAGCCGTGCTCCAATCTCACCATCGTCAGAACATGTCTCCAAAGCTATCAGTGCAAAGAAAAAGCAACACACCACTTCCGGGAGGGCTCGAAACTCCAACCTTTTGGTTAACAGCCGATCGCGCTAGCCAATTGCGTCCACGGAGACAGTCGTGCTTCACTCTCACCACCATCAGAACATGTCTCCAAAGCTATCACTGCAAGGAAAAAAGCAACACACCACTCCCGGGAGGGCTCGAACCTCCAAACCTTTTGGTTAATAACCGATCGCGCTAGCCGATTGTGCCACGGAGACAGTCGTGCTCCACTCTCACCACCGTCAGAACATTTCTTCAGAGCTATCAGCCCAAAGGAAAAAAAGCGACGCACCACCACTGGGTGGGCTCGAACCTCCAACCTTTCGGTTAACAGCCCATCGCGCTAGCAAATTGCGCCACGGAGACAGTCGTGCTCCAATCTCACCATCGTCAGAACACATCTTCATAGCTATCAGTGCAAAGAAAAAAGCAACACACCACTCCCGGGAGGGCTCGAACCTCCAAACCTTTTGGTTAACAGCCGATCGCGCTAGCGAATTGCGCCACGGAGACAGTCGTACTCCACTCTCACCACCGTCAGAACATTTCTTCAGAGCTATCAGCCCGAAGGAAAAAAAGCGCCGCACCAGCACCGGGTGGGCTCGAACTTCCAAACTTTCGGTTAACAGCCTATCGCGCTAGCCAATCGCGCCATGGAGACAGTCGTGCTCCACTCTCACCACCATCAGAAC